>NW_027328741.1:89008215-89314809 GCF_048564905.1 Vicugna pacos | reverse complement strand
TTAATAAATTTCTATTCTCACAGAATCTATATGTTTCTTCTCAAAACAAGTAGAAAAATAATAAAATTTATACAAAAATAGGAAAGAAACAAATTTTCTAAAATTAACTTCGAAAAATGAACAAAGCTTTGGGTATTATCCTCCCTGAATTTATAACATACCACAAAGCTAGAGTAATCAAAACATCAATATATATTACTAACAGAGACATATATATCAATGGAACAAAATAAAGAGTCCAAAAATAAACCCACACACATATAGTCAATTAGTCTACAATGAAGGAGGCAAGAGTATACAATGGAAAAAAGGCAGTCTCTTCAACAAGAAGTTCTGGGAAAACTGGACAGTACATGTAAAAGGAAGATTTATGAGCACTTCCATCCATAGACTACAGAATAATATATCAATGGATTAATTTCCTACATGTAAAACCTGAAACTATACAATTTCTGACCAAAAACATGAGGAGAATGGACTTTGAGATAAATCATAGCAATATTTATTGGTGATCTGTCTCCCAAGTAAAAAAAGAAAAAGAAAATTTTCAATAACAGTTTTAAGTTTATGTAGGAAATATTAGATTTATTTTGTAATACAGGGATTCTACTTCTTGTATAAGTGTGAAGTGCAAAACCTTTTGCAGAGCAAAGGAAACCTTCTACAAGACATATGACAACACACAGAATAGAAGGAAAAAAATTCAGACAATGAGACCAACAAGGTGTTATTATCCATAATATATATGTAGCATATTAGACTAATTATTTTAAAACACAGGCCCCAACTTTAAAACAGTTTAAGGATCTTCATGGAAATTTTTCAAAAACAGACATGTGGATGATTTTCATTCACATAAAAAGAAACATAACGTTGCTATTCATTAGGAAATCTTAAATCAAAACCAGAATGAAATATAATCTCACAGCAACCAAAATGGCTATTAAAAAAGGCTTCAAATGACGAACATTAATAAGAATGTCGATAAAAGGGAACCCAAGTATACATTTTGTGGAAATATAAATTGAGGCATCCACTATTATAAAAGTGTAAACAGTGCACAGAAAACTAGAAATAAAAGCAATATATGTTGCAGCTTTTCCAGTTTTTGTTATAAATCTGTAAAAACAAGAAAACATTAACTTTAAAGGATATAGTACCCCCATTGTTCTTAACATCATCATTTATAATAGCCAAGGATAGATGCACAATTCAACTGCCCATCAACAGATGATTGACTGAAGTAGATGTGAGATATAGATAACATAATAAATACTTAGTCACTGTCATATTAAAAAATAAAATTCTTCCATTTGGAAAAATGTGACTGGACTCAGAAAGTGTTGTACATATGAAAATAAGTCATACAGAGAAAAACACTCCAAGTTATCACTTACATGAGGAAACTAAAGATATAAGAGAAATAATCATAAAGAAACAGGAGCAGAATCACATATATATGTGTAGTGTACCAAGTAGTGGTTTCCTTTCGGGACAGACAAGAAGGATGATGAAGACAGAAATATGCAAGCTACCAGTTATAATTTAGAGAAGCTACAGGGCTATATTTACACCACAGAAAAATATATTAATAATTTAAATGATTTTAAAGAGATTATAGGCATACATTTTAGTAAAATGTACATGTATTTGGGGAAAACAATGAAGGAAATTGTCGGAGCCAGCCGACAATCGATCAGGTCCAGAAACCTGTGCTGCAGGACTGAGAAAAGGAAAGACGTAACAAAGAGACAGCAAGACAAGACTAAAAGGTGGGGTTGAGAGGGTCTCACTCTAGCCCGCAAGACGCTAGGTCAAGAGTGGACGACGAGTTTATTTCTTGCAGTCAATTTATATGATTTTAACCCATTAGCTCATACATTCCTGCCTGGAGGCAAAGGTATTGTTTTAAGGCGTGTACTAAAACCATTAACTTGTATATTGTTACAGACATCATTATTGTTTACAGTTCTTGTAAAACTAAGATTAAGAGTTCCTGGAACCAAGATGATAAGCTAAGACATTGTTCCTCTAGGCTAACATCGTGACTCGTGTATATTTAGCTCAGGTGATTGTTCTCTAAAAAGATTACTGATTTGTGTGCCGATTGTATCTCTCCCTCTGAAGGTCCTTTGTGACTTAGTAGCTCAAGGGTATTTCCTCAGGCATAGGCGCACCTGGTGCATTCTTTAGTAAAAGGTGTGGCGGGACAGAGATTGTTCTGACTCAATTGACCTTTGAGCCGGGCGCCCCGCACTGTGGGAGTTTAGGCCCAACCTTTGTGCTCGGCAGCCTCAATCTCAGAGCCTGGCGCCTTGCACTTTGGGGTTTTACGCCCAAGTTTTGTGCTCGGCAGCCCTCCGTCATGAGCGGCTCCCCGCAGGAAATAACCCAGGAAAATCAAAATATTTTGTAGTACTATGACATTAAGGGGGGTGATTTGTTCACTTTCTTTACTTTTCTTATAATGTCCTAATTAGAATTTAAGCTTTTAAATGAACAAGTATATTCTGTGAAAAGTGACATAAGTTTAAACAATTTTTGTCTCTCCCCTTAAATCTACAGTAAGTAAAACATTCATATCTCAACAAAAATAACTAGAACACAAAACAAAACTCCAGAACTCATGTGTAAAGCTGAAGTTTGGTGGGCTAAAACACACAATGGAGGCTCAAATGAGGGAAGAGCAGATTTGGTGCCTACAACCAAGGCCCAATTATTAGAGTATCTGAGCCCACAGGCTCAGAGATCCCAGTAGAAACAGGGTCTCAGTGGTTCACACAGCTTCTTCCTCCAAATGCACCAGCACTCATGGTCACAAGTAACTAGGAGGGAGCCACAATGGAGACAGAAATTCCATCCTTCAGACACTCAGACATTCATGACACTGTCCTAACTCCCCATTCATATTGGTGGAGACAAGTTACCTTGCAACACTGGACATGGGAAAGGCACTTGCCTGATTCCAACTATCCACCTATCTTTACACGTTTCCTCAATGTGTATACTGAGTCTCAAAGGATATCAGATAAAAGGAAGGGTTCACCATACCAGTGACAACAGTGGCATTAACTACCAGAGATGTCTAAAAAGTGACAATGAAACATATCTTTTATCCAGACAGTAGTGACTGGAATGCGTCATTTTGAAATATTATGAGGTAGCTCAGGTAAGTATAACCGAAAATTGCGCAATATTGCAAACTACCAGGAAACAAAACAAGGGCTCCAACTCAAAAACTGTTATTTAGTGTCATTAGAGCAATAATTTACCAAGATCATGACCAATCACAGTAACATTATAGTGCATGCACACACACAGATACACAGACACAGACACCGAAAAAGACACAGAAACACACGAATACGCACACGCACACACACACATAATGTCAACCCTGCAGCAAACAAACTTAAAGTCATGGTATATTGCCATATAATTAATAGAGAATTCAAACAGGTGTCATACAGAAACTCAATACAAAAACAAAACTCAGATAGCAGTTTAGTGAGCTTAGGAATAAATTAAATGCTGATAATGAATACATTACCAAAGAGATTGAAACTAAAAAATAACCAAACGTTATTGGAGGACCAGATGAACTTAATATCTGAGATGAAGAATGCAACAGAAAGCATTGGGAACAGTCTGCCTTTGTGGAAGAGAGTTTAGCAAACTCTCCAATACAAAACTAGAAATGATAGAGGAGCGCAGAGATACAAGATATAAAAAAGTGAGGAAATTCTACAATAGCCATCAGACTTCTTCAGGAAGTGCACTTTAGAGTGAAATCCTGGAGGGAGGAGAAAGTTAGAAGGTAGCTGATGGTTTATTTAAAGAAGTAATTGTTGATAACTTCTCGAACCTGTGTAAGGAACAGATATACAATCCGTGAGCCAACAAAACACCAATAACTTTAAGGCAAAGAGACCTTCTTCAAGATACGTCATATGCAAATTGGCTAGTCAATGACAGAGTAAAATTTTAAAGACAGTCAAAAAATATTATGATAATCTACAAATGATCCCCCATTAGACTTTCAGCAGATTTCTCAGCAGAAAACTTTGGCCAAGGGTAAATTAAATGGCGTTTTCAAACTACTGAAATATGAAGTCTCTCACCTAAGAATACTCTACCTTGCACAGTTATCACTTAGATATAAAGTGAAAATAAAGACATTACCAGACAAACAAAACATGAATGAGATGAAAAAAACAAAACTGAGACACCTTACACGGGGTGCAGAAAAGAGGACGTCTAAGAAATATAAAATGGCAAAAATATGCAAACATTGAAGAAAATGCTAAGCAGACACCACGAGAAATTTGCAACTGTTTCTTTGGGTATGTTCTTAAATACTACTATACTCTATGGATTAAAGATAGAAAAATAGGAAATCAGGGGCAAGAAATATATATACATCAAACTGGTATCATTTTCACAAGAGTAAAAGAAATAATTTGAGACAGTAATCATAAAAGGTAAAAAGTAAATCAATATTAAAGGAAGCTGCTATCAGCGGAAAAAGGAATAAATTTTACATGAGATGTTTTATTTTTAATTGAAGCACAGTAGATGTACTATATTTTGTAGTTTCAGATGTACAGCATAGAGATTCCAACCACTCTGTGGAGTACATTGCATTATAAACTATTACAGTACTTTTAACATTCAATTATTATAAGTTATTATGTATAATTCCCTGATCTATACAGATTATACTTGTTGCTTATTTCCTTTATTTATACTACATTATATCTCTCAATATTGTACCATAAAATTGTCCTTCCCTTCCACTTTGGTAAACATAAATTTTTTCCCATATCTTTCAGTATGTTTCAGTCTTGTGTATCTAAACTCTCTATCTCTCTTCCATGTCTCTATCAATAAAATAATCTATCTGTCTATCTATCGATCTATCTATCTTTTTATCTACCATGTATCTATCTATCCTTCTATTTATCTGTCATTTATCAATAGATAGCTGTAGATAGAAGTACATAGATATTTGTTATTCTTTAGATTCCACATATAAAATATATGATATACTTTTGTCTTTGTCTAAGTTTCTTCACTAAGCACAAAATTTACTAGGTCCATTCAGGATGCTGAAATAGCAATGTGTTATACTTTTTCATGGCTGACCAATATTCCATTGCATATTTATAGAATCATCATATCTTCTTAAGTCCATTCTCTACTGTGGACTCTTGGATTGCTTCAAAGTCTTGCATGTTAAAAACAGTGCTGTTGTGAACATTAGTTCTTTTCAATTTAGGGTTTTTTCCCCAGATTTTTCCTAGGAGAGGTCTTACTGCTTCATATGGTAGTTCTGTTTTAGTTTTTAAAGATATATGAATACTGTTTTCCATAGAAGCTCTACCAATTTATATTCCTACCATGTGTATACAAGAGATTTCTTACCTCCACATCATCTCCAACACTTTCCATTTGTAGACTTTTTTATAATAGCCACTTGAACAGTGTGAAGTGATACCTCATTGTGATTTTGATTTGCAATTACCTAATAATTAGTAACGTTGAGCATTTTCATCACCTGCCCGTTACTCATCTGTAAGTTTTCTTTGGAAAAATATTAACTCAGTTACTCTGCTCTTGTTTTTGATTGGGTTTTTACTTTTCACATTGAGTTGTGTAACCTAAATCCATGTTACATCTATTAACCTACATCTATTAAACCCTGGTCACTTGCATTATTTGCCAATATATTCTCCAATTACACAGGCAGTGTTTTCACTTCATTGATTGTGTCCTTAGCTGTGCAGAAATTTTCAAGTTTGTTTAGGTCTCACTTGCTTATTTTTGCTTTTATATGTTTTGCCTTAGGAGACTGTTATAAGAAAATATTCCTATGATATATATCCAATAGTGTATCTCCCATATTCCTTTATAGCAGTTTTATAATTATTAGGTCTTACATTTAGGTCCTTAATACACTTGTAGTTTATTTTTGTATATGTTGTCAGGGAATGCTCTCATTTCATTGTTTTACATGTAGATATCCAGCTTTCCCAACACCTCCCATTGACGAGACTGTATTTTCTCCATTGTGTACCTTTGCCTCTTTTATCATAGATTCATTGCTCATAGGTGTGTGGAATTGTTTCTAGGCTCTCTGTTTTTATTGATTATATCTCTGTGCCAATGCCATGCTGTTATTATTACTGTAGTTTTTTAATATAGTAATGTATCTGGGAGGGTTATATCTCCAGATTTCTTGCTTTTTGTCAAGATCATTTTGGCAATTTTTAATGGTTTCATTTAAAACTTATAGTTATTTTTATCTGCTTCTTTGGAAAATTCTACAGCTTCGTAACATTAATTGCACTAAATTTGTAGGTTTCTTTGTGTAGTACAGCCATGTTAACAATATGAACTCTTTCAATCCAAGAGCACAAGACATCTTTCCATTTCTTTCAATCATTTTTAAATACTTTGTCAATGTTTTATAATTTTCAGTGTGTAGATCTTTCACATATGTGGTTACATTGATTCCAAGATATTCTAGGGAATTGGATTTTATATAGTATTGCTTTCAACGCTCATTTTTGGGTCTCTCATGATTAATGTGCAGAAATGCAGGAGACTTTTTACATTAATCTTGTACCCTGCTCTCTTGCTTAAATTATTTATTATTCATAACAGTCAGTTTGGAGCCATTCGGACTCTCTGTGTAGATTGTTATGCCATCAGTACTGGTGACAATTTTGCTTCTTTCTTTCCATTTTGTGTTTCTTTTCCTTCTTTTTCTTTTCCTTTTCCTTTCTTGTATTACTATGGAACAGAAGTGGTGAGAGTAGGAGTCTTTTTGTTGTTCCCGAATTTACCCAGAATGCTTTCACTTTTCCCCCTGATTATTATAAATTGCTATAAATTTCCTATATTATGCTGAGAGATGTTCCCATTATACTCACTTTCATGAGAGTTCTGGTCATGAATGTATGTTGAATTTTGTCAAATGCTTTTTCTGTGTGTATTGACATGGTCCTGTGAGATTTGTCCTTCCTTTATTAGATATGTTTCATGCTGATTGACTTGTGTATGTTGAACCATCCTTGTGACTCTGGAAGGAATCCAACTCATCATCGTGCATAATCCTTTCTATATATTGCTGGATTAGTTTGTAATTTTTCTTTTGAAGATTTTTGAATGTATATTCATCAAGGATATTGGCTTTCATTTTCACTTATTTTTTGGTAGTGTCTTTGATTTTCTTATCAAGGTAATGTTGGCCTCATAGAATAACTTTGGAAATTTTCCTTCCTACTTCATTTTTTGAAATACTGGAGAGGAAAGAGGTTTTAGTGAAGGCATCCAGGCATTTTGTTCAAGGGGTGTTTTCAAAATTATACATTTCATGTACCTTATACTGATTGCTCTTTTCAAGTTTTCTGTTTTCTCTTTATTCAGTGTTTGTAAGCTGTACATATCTAGAAATATGTCCATTAATCTTAGGGCATCCAATTGGTTGTCACACTACTGCTCATAGTGATTTCATAAACTTTTTTTATTTCTGTAATATCAGATGTTATTTCTACTGTTTCATTTCTTATTTTGTTTGGGTCCACCCTGTGTATTTCTTGATAAGACTGGCTAAATGCTTAACAGTTTGTTAATATTTTTAAGAGAAAATATAGCTCATAATTTTAGGAATTTTAACTTATTTTTTGATTTTTATATCATTTATTTTCAACCTATTAATTAAAGATTTCTCATTCTAATGCCTTTATGTTTTGTTTGTTCTTATTTCTAGTTATTTTTGTTGGTATGCTTGGTCCGTTCTGTGAGATTTCTCTTGTTCCTTGTAGAAGGCATTATCGTTCTAAACTTCCCTCATAGATTTGTCTTTGCTGCATCCCATACATTTTATGAAGCTGTGCTTTCATTGTAATTTGTCTTTTGGTATGATTTTATTACCTCTTTGATTTCATCATTGACCTTGTTTTATTTTATTTTTTTAAAGGATGTGGTTTAATCGCATGTTTGTTCTTTTCCTGTTCTTCTTTCTAGAGTTGATGCATTGTTTCATACTTATGTGTATGGAAAAATACTTGCTGTAATCTATCTTTGCTTAAAGTTCCTGAGGCACTTTTCATGACATAATTTGTGGTTATTTCCTTAGATAACATCCTGTGCACACTTGAAAAGTTTATGTGTTCTGCTTTTGTAATGCAGTGTCCAAAAACCCAGATAGGTTCAAATGATCTAATATATTATTAAGACATCTATTTCCTTACAGATATTCTTTCTGGATGATCTGGCTATCAGAATAGTGAGGTGTTAAATTCGTCTATTATTATTTTTTTATAATCAATTAATTCCTTCATGTCTACTAATATTTCTTTATATAGTTAGGATCTATGGTGTTGGGTCCATATATAATTTAATGAGTGCAATACCCTATTTTAACATTGATCTCTTTTTCATTATATAATCTCATATATATGTTTCATTGTGGCCCTTATTTTGAAACGTATTTTGTATGAGTTGAGCATTGCAATCTGCATTTTCTTATCAATTCCATGAAATAACTCTTCCATCTATTTCTAGGATGTGTTTATCTTCCACCATAAAGTGAGACCTTTTGTGGTGGAGGCCAAGAATGTGGAGTAGAAGGATGCTCAATAATCACCCTTTCCCACAAATGCACCAAACTCACATCAACAGACCCACTCAGCTAACCAGAGAACCTGCAGAAATCTGGCAGAACATTGTCCTTTTCAATAGGTAAAGATGCTTAAAATCTGGTAGGATGAAAGGAAGAAAGAAAGATGAAAAGGCAAAACAGAGTGGGACAGGTCCCACAGGGAGGGAGATGCAAAAATGGACTGGCGCTCATTCACTGGGTCTCCACTCTACAACTGAGGGTTCGGCTGGACGGAGGGGGAGCCTCCAAGGCTTGGATCTGTACAGAGTATAAGTTGACTGACAGAACTAAGTTAAACAGGCACAGACACCCAGTCCAAGGTGCAGCCCGGAAGCTGGGGGCAGGGCCATGCTGCATGAGCTGGGTGGAAGATGGGGATGGCTGCACTGAGGCAGTCTGGGGAATGGAGGGGTCTTGTGTCATTGCTGTGGGTGTACGGGGCAGAACAACCTGGGCCCTCCATAAAACAACAGGGCAGATGTGCCCTGTGGGTGGAAGGGTGCATAACCATGTCTGAAAATTCACAAAAGTTTCTCGGTGAAGAGAGCTGGGGCTCAGACACAGACACCATACACTCTGGTGTTTTGCACCCAGGCAGCAGCAGGGGCAATATCGGCATCCACGTCTAAGGACTTAGCAGCCTTAAGGGACAGACGCAGTCTTCTCTACAGGCGGAGACAGATAGGATCATTCTGTCCTGGTTCCTCAGAGAACTTGCTTCACCAAGACAAATAAGGAGCTGGATTTTGGGCCAGACCAGGGACAGTGCTGTTCCTCAGTCTTCCCTGAGCCCACTTCTGGCATGCAAACCTGAGGCAGACATTATAGTGGCACAGATTGATGGAGTAACTGGCACCCTGAGGGTCCATGTGGCCCCCCAACTTTTCTGCTAGAATGCAGCCCCTGACCATGGTGCTGGGAGAGGGCGTGATGCCCACTCCTGCCTGGTCAGCCTGCAACAGCTGACTGCAGCATCAGGCAGGGCAGTGACAAGCCAGCCCAGAGTAAAGAGAGCTGCTCCAGATGCAGTGTTGGGTGTTGGAGTGATCTGCTTGCTGAGAGGCACTGGGAGCAACACAGTTGAGGGCTCCAATGGAGGGCCTCTGAAAACAGGAAGATGAGCATCCAAAACAAGATGAATACAGAAAGACTTCACATTTAATGTACCCAGTCTACAGGAGGACACAGACCACTGCCTTATTTTAATCTGTTTTTACGTGTTCCATTTTCTGTTACCCTATAATTTTTACTTCTTAGGCAATTATATATACACCTATTTTCATCCCTTTGAAATATTTAAAAATATATTTATTATTATTATTTTTCAACAATCTGCTTCAACTTGCTCTTCTATTATGCATTATACAATGTCTTCAAATATTTATTTCCCCCTCTTTAAAATTCATTGTCTCTCTCTCTCATTTTTCTCTTTTTTAAGTTGTATTAATTCATTGACATTAGGTAGAGAAATTCCTTTAGGACCAGAGTAGATAACTGTTATTCCATAAACCACAGTGCCAGAGAGGTAGGAGCAAGATGAAGAAGCAGAGAAACCAATCCCAATTAAAAGAATAAGAGAAATCCCCTGAAAGAACGATTAGTGAAATAGGTATTGATAACCTACTATATCAATATTTAAAAAAAGGAGAGATCAAATTACAGAAGGAAATTAAAGATAGTGTTTAGAGATATAAAACATGTTAAAAATGAAATGTGATCTATAAAGAAGAGCCGAGTAGAATAAGTAAACTCATTGACTGAGATGAGGTATGATATTAAGACGTCGCAAAGCAGACTAGATAATGTAGAGGAATGAATTAGTGACTTAGACGACAGTAAAATAGAAAGCACTCAATCAGAAGAGCTACAAGAGAAACAATGGGAAACAAATGAAAAAAGCATAAGGGACCCATGGGATAATAGAAAGCATGCCAATCTTGGAATAATAGAAGTTCCAGAAGGGGAGAAAAGATCAAAGGGGATTGCAAAGGTGTTTGAAGAAATCATGACTTAGAACTTCCCAAACTTAAAGAAGGAATCAGATATCCAAGTACAGGAAACTCAGAGTGCCCCAAACAGGAAGAACCCAAATACACCCACAGCAAGTCATAAAATTAAGATGGCCAGGGTCAGGGATAAAGAAATGATCCTAAAGGCAGCAAAAGAATAGCAAGAGTGAGTTACAAGGGAATCCCCATAAGGCTCCCAGCTGATTTCACTACACAAATACTACAGGACATAAAGTAGTGGCAAGATATATTCAGAGCCTTGAATGAAAAAAATGATAAACCCTAGGATAATTTAACCAGAAAGGCTATATTTTATGGTAGAAGGAGACATAAAGGATTTCACAGACAAGAAAAAGCTACAAGAGTTTAGCAACACAAGACCCATGCTAAACGAATTATTGAAAGCTCTACTCTAAAAAGAAAAGCAGCAGGATGCTACAGAAATATGAATCTCACAGCTGGAAAGGTGACAACTCATGAATTATAAATAAAATAAACACCAAATTTTAAAACAAGACATACAAATCATTGAGAGAGTTAGAGGGAGGCAGGAAAAGGGAGGTTTTTTTTTTATTTCCTTTTAGAATTTTTGTTCTCAGTAGGATGGGTTTGAGATCTTGTTACTATCAGTTTAATAAAAGCAGTTATAATAATGGTATAAAATACGTATATAAAAGGGTAACAAGAAGACATTAACTTATCAGGGTGTCACTAAAACTAAATAAATTTTATGATAATTTCAAGGAAAATGACCAAACGATAAAAGGAAGATGAAATGAACAAAGAGGAAAAACCAAATCAACAGCAAAGATAAGGTCAAATGGCAATAAACACAAACATATCATAGATTATTGTAAATGTTAATGGACTAAATGCTACAGTCAAAAGTCATAGAGTGGCAGGCTGGATTATAAAACCAGAACCTTCAGTATGCTGCATACAAGGGACCCACTTCAGGGAGAAGGACACATATAGATTGAGAGTGAAAGGATAGAAAAAGATATTCCATAAAAATGGAAAAGCCAAAAAAGCAGGTGTTGCAGTACTGATTTCAGTCAAAAGAGTTTTTAAAACAAAGGCCATAAAGAAAAATAAAGAAGGACATTTTATAATGATTGAAGGAGTGATCCAAAATGAGGATAAGTCACTCATTAATATATAGGCACCAAATAGAGGAGCACCTAAGTACATAAAATAATTACTAACAGATATAAAGGGGGATAGTGATGGGAATCTAATCATAGTTGGAGATTTCAACACTGCATTAACATAACTGGACTGATCATCGAGACAGAAAAGAAATTAGGCAACAGCAAAGTTAAGTAATACAATAGAAATATTACACAAGGTGGATATTTTCAGAACATTGTGCCCCCCAAAAATAGTATATACATTCTTTCCAAGTGCACATGGGACATTTCCCAGGTTTCATGATATAGTTGGGCACAAAAGAAACCTCAGCAATTTTAAGAAGATAGAAATTACCTCAAGCATCCTTACCGACCACAGCACCATGAAGCTAGAAATCAACAACAGAAAAACAAAGGAGGACAATAGGAAAACATGGAGATTAAACAATATGTTATTAAAAAACCAATCGGTCAATGAAGAAATCGAAGCTGTCATGAAAAAGTACGTTGAGACAAAAGAAAATGAAAGCAAAACCACACAAAATTTAAGGGACACATCAAAAGCAGTGCTGAGAAGGAAGTTTAAAGTGATACAGGCCTTCCTCAAAAAAGAAGAACAATCACAAATAAACAATTTAACCCATCAGAATGAACAAGATAAAGAAGAACAAAAAAACCCAAAAGGCAGCAGAAGGATGGAAATCATAAATATTGTGGAGGAAATAATTATAATAGAGATTGAAAAAAATAGCAAAAAAATCACCAATCAATTAGCTGGTTTTTTAAAAAAGTAAGTAATTCCAAAACACCTCCGGCCAAACTCAAAAAGAAGAAAAGAGAGAGAACACAAATTAGCAAAATAAGATAGGAAAATGGAGAAATTACAACAAATAAAATTGAAATACAGAATATCACATGAGAAAATTATGAAAAATTTATGGAACCAAACTGGATAACCTAGAGGGGACAGACAATTTTCTGGAAAAATGCTGTCCACCAAGAATGAATCAAGAACAAATGACCCATTGAACAAGCACAGCAGTATAAATGAAATCAAAATAGCAATATAAAACCTCCGTACAAATATCAGTCCAGGACTGGACGGATTCAATGAGGAATTCTACCGAACATACAAAGAAGAACTCATAGCAGTGTTTCTGAAACTCTTCCAGAAGATTGAAAAGGAAGGAAAACTCCCAAAGTCATTCTATGAAGCCACAATCACTCTGATACCACAACCAGGAAAAGACACTACCAAACAAGAGAAATATAGGGCAATATCACTGATGAACACAGACACAAAAATCCTCACCAAAATAGTAGCAAATAGAATCCAAAAACAGATAAAAATTTTATACATCATGGCGAAGTGGGGATCATGTCAGGGACACAGGGGTTTTTCAACATATGCAAGTCATTCAATGTAATAGAGCACATCAACAAGAAAAAGACCAAAACCACATGATCATCAAAATAGATGCAGGAAAAGCATTTGATAAAATTCAACACCCATGTATGATAAAAAGTCTCAACAAGGTGGGCATAGAGGGAACATATACCAGCATCATGAAAGCTATGGATAACACACATACAGCTAGCATAGCACTCAATGGTGAGAAAGTTAAAAACTTCCCACTAAAATCTGGGACAACACAAGGATGCACACTATCAACACTCCAACTCAAGATAGTCTTGGAATTCCTAGCCACAGAAATCAAACAAGAGAGAGAAGTAAAAGGGATGCAAATTAGAAAGGAAGAGGTAAAAGTCTCACTATATGCAGATAATATCTTACTAAATATAGAAAACACTACAAGATCCAGACAAAAACTAATATAGCTGATCAAAGAATTCAGCAAGGTAGCAGGTTACAAGATTAAGTTTCAAAAATAAGTGGCATTTCTTTACGCATATGATTCAGTAATACTATAGAGCTATAGTCAACATTACAGCACTGTATCGGTAGGAAAACATACATATAGGCCAATGGAACATAATAGAGAGCCCAGAAATGAACCCACAACCTTTTGGTCAATTAATCTTTGAAAAAGGAGGCAAGAAAATACAATGGAATTGAGACAGACAATTCAGCATATGGTGTCGGGAAAACTGGACAGCAGCATGTAAATCAATGGAGCTAGAACACTCACAATGAAGCTAGAACACTACACACAGAAATATAATCAGAATGGATCAAAGACTTAAACATAAGTCAAAATACAATAAACCTCCTTGAGAAAAACTTAGGCAAAATACTATCTGACATAAGTCTCGAAAATTTTCTCGTAGAAGAAATAAAAGCAAGAAAAAACAAATGAGACCTAATGAAACTTACAAGCTTCTGCACAGTAAAGAAACCGGAAATAAAACAAAAAGACAACTAACAGAATGGGAAAATAATTTGCATATGATACCGACAAAGGCTTGATCTTCAGAGTATATAAGCAGTTCATCCAACTGAATAAGAAAAAATAAATGACCCAATCCAAAAATGGGCAGAAAACCTAAACAAGCGACTCTCCAAGGAAGACACACAAATGATCAAAAGGCACATCAGAAAATGCTCAATATCACTGATTATCAGAGAAATGCAAATCAAAACTACAATGAGGTATCACCTCACACCAGTCTGAATGGCCATAATTCCAAAATCCACAAATGACAAATACTGGACAGACTGTGGAGAAAAGGGAACCGTCCTTCACTGCTGGTGGCAATGCAGATTGGTGCAGCCACTGTGGAAAACAGGATGGAGATTCCTCAAAAGCCTAGGAATAGACTTACCATTTGACCCAGGAATCCCACTCCTGGGCATAAATCCAGAAGAAACCCTACTTCAGAATGGCACCTGCACCCCATTTTTCTTAGCCAGGAATATTTACAATAGCCAAGACATGGAAAAAGCCTAAAAGTCCATTGACAGTTGACTGGATAAAGAAGAGGTGGTATATTTATACAATGGAATACTAGTCAGCCATATAAAATGACAACATAATGCCATTTTCAGCAACACGGATATTCCTGGAGAAAATCAGTCTAAGTAAAATAAGCCAGGAAGAGAAAGAAAAATACCGTATGAGATGGCTCATTAGTGGAATCTAAAAACAAAGAAAAACAAAACAAAAAGAGCACAAATACAAAATAGAAATAGACTGGCAGACATAGAATACAAAGTTTTGGAGGCCATGGGGCGGGGTGTGTGAAGAGATAGACTGGGAGGCCAAAATTGTAGAATAGATAAACAGGATTCTACTGTATTACATAGGGAAATGTATAAAAGATCTTAAGGCTGCTCAAAGACGATAAAATGGGACAACAAATATATATATGTTCATTGTAACTGAAAAATTTTTCTAACGCTTGAATTGGAGACAACTTTGTAAAATCATTAAAAATAAATAAAAAAATGTTAAAAAAGGAAAAAAACATTATCCTAAATATTACAGGTGTAAATATAAACTATAAAGAAAAAAACTTTGCTAAAGAGTAATAAAACCAAAGACTTTGTTTTATGTTTTCTTTTTGAGATAAGCAATTCAAAAAACATCTAGCCAGGTGCATCATGAAGAAAAGGTAGATGCTCCAAAGAAATAAATTAAGAAATAAAAGAAGAGAAATTACTAATTTTACCTCAGATGTACAAAAAAGTGATCATTTGTCAACACTTACATGCCAATAAACTGGACAAATTAGAAATAATAGACAAATGTCTAGAAAGAGACAGAGATAAGGAGAAAGAAATAATTTGAACAAATTTTTTACCTGAAAAAAGATATAATCTGCATTTAAAAAAATTGTTGAATACAAGTGCAGATTTAAACAGCTCCCGTGGGGAACTGTACAACAATACAAAGCAGAACTTATACTCTTCAAACACTTCAAACGTAGTGAAGATGTGGGAAACTCCCAAATTAATTCTATGAAGCTTTCATCACCCTGATAGCAAAACCAAAAAATAGTACAGACAAAGGGAACTTCAAGCCATTATATTTGATAGATTTACAGGCAAAAATTCTACAAAATATTATTAGCAAACAAAATCCAGCAATAACTAAAATGAATCATACACCATGATCAACTTGGACTCATTGCAGAGTCACTAGAGAGGTTCAACATACACAAATCAATCAGTTTGATAAAACCACATTACAAAAGTAAAAGAGAATACATGGTCATCCCAATAAATCCATAAAAAGCATTCCATAAAATTCAACATTTATTTATTAAGAGAGCAACAACAGCAACAACAACAAAAACAACAACAACAGCAACAACGACAGAAACCTTTTAGCAAAGTAGGATTCAGGAAATATATCTCAACATATCTAAAGTCATTAATTACAGACCCACCAACAACATAATATGCAAAAGTGAAAAGCTGAAAGCCAAATTAAGGAATAAGATAAGGATGCCCAACCTCACCATTTCTATTAAACACAGTATGGGAAGTTCTAGCAACAGCAATTGTACAAGAAAATATGTTACTCAAGTTGAATTGAATGAAGTAAAACTGTTATTATTTTAGATGACATGATAATCTATATAGTGAAACCTAAAGATTCTCCAAGCCAAAACAACTAAAACTAATAAAGACATTTAGCAAAGTAGCATGATTCATAATTAATATACAAAAACTGTCACATTTTTACACAAACAATGATATATTCCATAATTTTAAAAGATCCATATGAAATCAGATGAAAAAATGAAAAACCTATGAAAAATCCAACATAATAAAATGAATAGGACACTGATAAATAAATTTGAAGATGATGCAAAGAAATTGAAAGAAGTCTCAGGGTCTTAGTTTAGAGGAATTAATATTGTTTAAATACACATATTAGAAAATATGCCTACAGATATAAATTGATTCAGATAGAAATACTTGATATTTTCTGCAGAACTAAAAAGAGTCCTATGATTTGTATGGAACTGCAAAAGAACCAGAACTGCAAAAGAACCAATGAGGAAAAAGAACAAAGTTGGAGGTATAACCCATTACCCTCCCAGATCTCAGACTATATTACAAAAATACAGTAATCCGACAGCACAATGCTGGAAAACAACCGAAGATCTTTATCACTGGAATGGAACACAGAGGCAGAAATAAAACGACACACCTATGGTCAACTAAACTATGACAAAGGAAACAAAAATATACAATGCCTTAAAGACAGCCTTCAGCAAGTGATGTTGAGAAAGCAAGACAGCTACATGTAAATCAAAGGAATTAGAACACTCCCTCACACTGTACAAAAATGAACTCAAAATGATTTAAATATCTGAATCTAATACATAACACAAAAAACTTCTGGAAACTAACATAAGCAAAACAAGACATAATTTGTAGCAAAAATTTCTTATGTCACTCTGTGAAATATGTGAAAACAATAGAAACAATATAAACAAAAGGTCCTAATTAAATTTAAAAGCTTCTAAACAGCAAAATATACAAAATGAAAAGATGAAATTCCAAATGGGAGAAAACATTAGGAAACTATGCAATTAACAAGAGGCTAATTTCTTAAATACACACATTTTTCTTACAACTCCATTAAAAAATCTACAAACAACTCAGACAGAAAATGAGCAGAAGACAATTCTCTAAAGAAGACACAGAGATGACAAAGAGGAAAAGGAAAACATGCTCACATTGCTAATCATTATACAAAAATAAAAGGCAAAAATAAAATAATGTTTTACATCACAATATTGAGAAGGGCTGTCATACAAATGTCTACAAGTAATAAAGAATGAGGTGGTTGTGGAGAAAATGGGACTCTCCAACGCTGTTGGTGGGAATGAAAATTGGTGAAACCACTTTGGAAACTGTATGGAAGTTCATTTAAAAATAAAAATAGACCTATCATATGACACAGCAATCCAACTTCTGGGCATATAAAACATAAATCCTGAAAACAAAGAATCGTAGAGAAAAACATAAGAATTACACTCTGACTTTGGACTTAATATGATTCTACATATGTCTCCTCTGGCAAGGGAAGCAGAAGCAAAACTAACAAAATATTATTGCATCACTCTAAACAGATATACGCTGCAGAAGAAATGATCAATAAAATGAAAAGTCAAGAAACACAATGGGAGAATATAATTGTAATTATATTTTCCAATCTAGTGTTAATATCCAATATATATGGCAAAATCTAACCCCACAACAACAACAAAAAAGACCAAACAATCCAATTAAAAAAATGTCCATAGGAAATGAATAGATTTATCTGAATCAATTTTCTATAGAAAACATACAGTTGGCTAAATGACACATGAAAATATGTTCAGAGTTTTAAATTATTAGGAAAGTCATAAACCAAGAATGAGACAAGACCTCACAATTGTCAGAAGGCTCTCGTCAAAAAGAAAACAAATAGATATTGGTGAGATTGTGGAGAACATGGAACATCATGGACACTGTTGATAGGAATGCAAATTATTGATTCCATTGCATATATACATCAAATTTTCCTCATCCATTTTTGTGTCAAGGGATGTTGGCTTTGTAGGCCCCTGTCTGAAGGCTCTAGAGAATAAGCCCATGGGCTGAACTTATAAACAAACTGTGAGGATTGTCTCATATCAAGGCTGGATAAGAAATGGCCTTCTGAATGTATCCAGCATGGTTGGCTGGATAGCCTATGATGGGTAAGATCCTCAGAGGAGGACAACCTAAGACAGGCACAGCCAGCTGGGTAAGTGATGGCCTACTTAATGGAGTTCCGTGATGAACTTTAAAACAATCCTTGGTCATTTAAAAACCTGTGCTTACTGCAGGAGCATGGGGACATAAATAACAAGATTATTAACATTGTTATAACTTAGATGATATGCGAGGCATTGTGTAAGTCCTATATAAACCCTACTTCTAAGAATCAATAAACAGAGAATTGCTTTGCTTCTTTCCACACAGTGCTTGTGTGTATATGATATCCTGCCAATGACAGGGTTAATTTAATTTGTTGGGAGTATCTTAAAAGGATGTTGCATTATATACAATGCTCTTTCTGCACCATTTGAGATGATTATGTGAGTTTTATTTCTCATTCTATTAGTGAGGCATGTCACCTTTATTGATTTGAATATTTTGAAGTATCCTTAAACCCAGGGATAAATCCCTTTACTCATGTATGTGTATGATACATTAAATGTGTTGTTGAATTCATTTTGCTTGTGTTTTGTTGAGAATTTTGGCACATATGTTCATCAGGGATAATATTCTATATTTTGCATATAATGTCCTTTCTCTCATTTTTATGCAAATAAAGCTGGCATCAAAAAACTTGTTTGGAATCTTTCACCCCTTTCAAATTCTTGGAAGATTTACAGAAGTACTGGTGAAAAATTGTCTTCAAACGTATGACAGAATACACCAGTAAAGTCGTCTTGAAATTTTCTCTGGTTTGGGAAGTTTGAATTATTGATTTACTCATTCACACTTTTGCTCTATTTAAATTTCTTATATCTTCTTGATTCAGTATTGGAAGACGTATGTTACTGGGAATGTGTCTTTTGTTCTAAGTCATTCAAATCATTGTCTAGTGGTAACTACTTATGATGCTTTGCATCTCTACAGCATCAGTGGTAATATATTCTCTTTTATTTCTAATTTTATTTTCTTAGCCAACGTAAAAGTTTGCCACTTTATGTTTAAAAGAAGCAGACTTAGGTATTTTTTTTATATTTACAAATGTTTCTCTTTTTATTTGCCTTCCTCCCATTCATTCAATTTTCCTCTTTATTTTTTCTGTTTTCTCCTACATTTTGAGGTGAAAAGATAAGTACTGTGAATCTTTGTATTTCATTTATTACTGAATATTTTTATTTAGATACTATTTATTTATATGCTTATTTATTTATTTATTTATTTATTTACATATTTATTCATTTATTTATCATTGAACTACTGCCATTTTCAGTGTGTCATTCTGTGGTGTATAGCACAGTGTTCCCGTACATGCTAACATTTGTGTACCTATTAAATGTTACTTCATGGTATTTAACTTACTGCCCTGTGTCATACAAAAGAAATTTTTAAAAATGTATTTTTATATATAGAGCATAACATTTATAAATTTAAATATCCCAAGTATATCCCCTCAGAGCCCCTTTCTGCCGTAATCATAAAATTGTTTAGTAGGTCTGCGAGTGTGCTTAAATTTTTAGATGAAATCATTGTGTTCTCATCCAAATTTTTTTTAACATTCCACATATTTCATGTCATGTGTTATTTTTCTTTCTCTTTCTGTCTAACTTCATTTAGAATGACAATTTTTGGGGACATCCTTTTGGCTGCAAATGTCATTGTTTTATCATTTTTTATTGCAGAATATTTTTCCATTGTGTAAATATGGCATAATTTCTGTATACTGTCATCTGTTGTTGGACAATTAGGTTGCTTCCATGTTGTGGCTGTTGTATACAGCACTGCTGAGGACATTGGGGTGCATGTGTCTTTTTGAAATAGGGTTCCCTTTGATATATACCCAGAGGTGGGTTTGCTGGTTCGTATGTTAAGTTTATTTTTATCCATTAGAGGAATCCCCATACTGGTTTCCAAAATGACTGAACCAAACTACATTCCTACCAACAGTGTAGGAAGGTTCCCTTTCTCCAAAGCTTCCCCAGCATTTATTGTTTGTGGACTTTTGAATGATGACCATTGTGACTACTGTGAAGTAATACTTCATTATACTTTTGGATTGCCCTACTCTGACAATGATAGTGAGCAATTCTTTTTTCATATATCTATGTGGCATTTGAATGTCTCTATTGGAGAATTGCTTGTTTATGGCTTCTGCACATTTTCAGATTGGGTTTCTTGTTTTTTTTATTATTATTAAGTTGTATGAAGTCTTTATATTTTGGAAATTAAGCCTTTGTCAGTTGCATCACTTCTTAATATTTTCTTTAAACCTGTAAGTTGTCATTTTGTTTTGTTTATGGTTCCCTTTGCTGTGCAAATTCTTATAAGTTTTATTAGGTCCCATTTATTAATTTTGCTCTTACATCCCTTCCCTGGGTAGTCTATTCTAGGAGATCATTGCTGAGATTTATCTCAGAGTGTTTTACCTATGTTTTCTTCTAGGTGATTTACTGTGTCTTCCTTATATTTACATCTTCAAGCCATTTTGTGTTTATTCTTGTGTATGGAGTGAAGGAGTGTTCTAACTCCATTGCTCTGATGCTGCTATCCAGTTTTCCCAACACCAGTTGGAGAAGAGATGGTCTTTTCTCTGTCATATTCTTGGCTACTCTGTCAAAGGTTAATTGAACATAGGGCTGTTGATTTATTCCTAGGCTCTCTATTCTGTTCCATTGGTCCATATGCCTGTTTCTATACCAATATTATGTCATTTTCATTATTGTAGCTCTACAATAGTGTATGGAGACCTGGTGGGTTATTTCTCTAGCCTCTTTCTTTTACTTCAATATTTCTTTGGAAACTATGTATTTTTTATGACTCTATGTAAATCTTCGGATCATTTGTTTCAGTCCTAAAAAGAAATATTTTGCATAATTTGATAGGAAATCAAATTTTCTTGCCTGAACGTTGTGGCTTGGAGTTCCAAGACTATATTGAATTGAAATTGTGAGAATGGGCAACATTGTCTTGTCTCAGGTTTTTGTGAGAAGGGTTTCAGTTTTTCACCATTGAGTATGTTGCTGGCTATATATTTGTCATAAATAGCTATTATTATGTTGAGATATGGTCTCTCTGCATCCTCTGTGATAAGAAATTTATTTGCATATAGGTTTTAAATGTAATCAAATGATTTTTCTGCATCAATTGAGATTATCATGTGGTTTTTTTGTCCTCTCTTTGGTGATATGGTGTATCACAATTGATTGATTGATTTGCATATGTTACACCATCCTTGTGTTTCTGGGATGAACCTAACTTGACCATGGTGTATGATTTTTTTTACATGCTGTTGGATTCTGCTTTTTAATAATTTCTTAAGGACTTTTACATCTATGTTTATCAATGATATTGGCGTATAGCTGTCTTTTTAGGTAGTGTCTTTGTGTGGTTTTGTTATAAGGTTTATGTTGGCCTTATGGTGTAAGCTTGGGAGTACTCTCTCCATATCAACCTTTTGGAAGAATTTGAGGAGGACTGGTATGGATTTTTCTTTGTATGTTTGGTCAAATTCCACAGTGATGCTATTTGGGTCTGAATTTGTGTTTGCAGAAATTTTTTATTTTATTGGCAATTCTATTCCGTTTCTGGTGATCTGTCTGTTCAAGTGGTCAATTTCTTCTTGATGCAATATTTTTGGGCTGAATGTATCCAGAAACATCTCCATTTCTTCTAGGTTTTCCAGTTTGTTTCCATAGAGTTGCTCATGGTATTCCCTTATGATATTTTGCAAATTTGATGTACTCTTTGTAGTTTCCCCATAAGAATTTCAATTCTTATGTTATTTGTGTTCACTCTCTTTTCTTGTTGGTGGGCCTGCCCTGAGTTTTGTCAATTTTGTTTAGTATTTCAAAAAAGAGTTTGATTTTTTTCTATTTTTTAGACTCTATTTCAATTCTTTCTTCCTTGATCTTTATTATTTCCATCTTTCTGCTTACTTTTTGTTTTGTTTGCTCTTCTTTTCATGATTAGTGTACATAGAACATTAGATTATTTATTTGAAATTGCTCTTCTACTTTGAGGAGGGCCTTAGTCTGAACTTCCCTCTTAAGCCTGCTTTATTTGCATTCCATAAACTTTGCATAGGGTTTTGTCATATTTCTCGATATTTTTTAAATTCTTATTTTACTTCTTCAACTCCCCTACTTGTTTTAATACCATGTTGTTTAATCTAAATGCTGTCATTTTTTTCTCCCTGTTTTTCTGTGATTGATTTCTACTTTCATTGTATTATTCTCAGAAAACTAGCTTGAAATAATTTTTATGTTCTTAAATTTGTCGAGGCTTCTTCTCTGCCTGAGTAGATAATCTTTCCTAGAAGATGTTCCATGTGCACTAGAAAAGAATGTATATTCTGTTTTGGGGAGAAGTACTGTTTTGAAAATATCAACGAACTCCAATTATTTCATTCTATCTTTTAATATCTTTGTTTCCTATTTAATATTCTGACCCAAAGACCTGTCTAGTGATGGTAATGGGGAGTTATAGTCTCCTACTGTGATTGCGTTCCCTCCGACTTCTCCCTTTTTATCTATTAGTGTTTGCTTTATGTATTTAGGTACTCCTATATTGAGTGCATATATCTTAATGAGTATAATTCCCCTCATTTTTTATTGCTCCTTTCATCATTATAACATGTCCTTGTTTATCTTTCTCTATGGCCTTTCATGTAAAGTCTATTTTGTGTGAAGTCAATACTGCTAGTCCTGCTTTCTTGTCATGTCCATTTGCATGGAATATATTTTTCCATCTTCTGGCTTTCAATTGATGTGTGTTCCTCTTACTAAAGTGGTTCTCTTGTATGCTTCATAATGTAGGGTCTTGTTATATTATCCCATCTGACAATATATATCTTTAGATCGAAGCAGTTACTCTATTAACAATTGTGATAATTATTGATAGACTGCTGTTTATTTCCATTTTGAGCTTCATTTCCCAGTTGATTTTGTATATCCTTTTTGTTCATTTCTTTTTCTTTTTGTGGCTTGATAAGTTTTCATTTATAATCTTGGTTTCTTTTTGGATTTGTTACTTCATTGTAAGCTTTTGATATATGGTTACCCTGTTTTGTATGTATATTGACCCGTTACTATATATGTTTATTTGACTGATAAGAATACAAACTCTAACCCCTCCTACAGAGAATAGAAACAAGAAGAAAATACTCTGTATTGTCCTGTTTCACTCTGTGAGAATTAAAAATTTTGACGTCCTGTTTTACAGCATCATGTATTCTATTGTATGTCATTGCAGCTATTGCCATTCTAATTATGCCTTTCTCCTTTCTATAGCCTCCTGCTTCTTTTCTTTAGAGTAGATCTTTCATTATTTCTTTTCTGTTGCTAAATTCTTTTAGTATTTGCTTTTATGGAAGGTATTTATCTCACCTTCTATTCTAAAGGATAGCCTTGCTTGATAAATTATCTTAGATTACAGCTTTCTTTCATTCAGGACTTTGAATATGTCTTGACACTGCCTTCTGCCTTATATTTGTGTAGGAAACGTGTTTACAAGTATAATGTATATAATTATATATATATATGTATATATGTAAAGAATACCTAGAAATGAAGCTAAAAAATAAGATGAAAACCTCTACATTAAAAAATAGAAAACATTGATGAATGAAATTAAATCTTATCCAAAGAAAGGAAAAGATGTCTTATGTTAATGATGTGAAAGTATGTGGTTGAAAAAACATTCTACCCAAAGCAATCAACATTTACTGTGATTCATGTCAAAATACCCATGAGATATTTCCATTAAATAGAACAAATATTTTCAAAATTTATATGTTGCCACAAAGATCATGAGTTGCCAAAATAATCTTGAAAAATAGTATTAAGTCTAATAGTGTAAAATACTCTGATGTTAAAGAGTCCTATAAAGCTTTTGTAATTTAAACAACATGATACTGAATCAAAAACAGAGAGCAATCAATAGGAGAGAATAGAGCAACCAGATATAATCCCTCACACCTATGATCAATTAACCCATGAAATAGGAACCAAGAGTATAAAATGAAGAAAAGACATTCTCCTCAATAAGTAGTGCTGGGGAGATTGAACATGTGAAAAATAGATTAGAGTATTTCCTCATATTGTATACAATCCATGAGCACAGAATATCTTTCCTTTGTTTACTTATATTTCTTGCACCTTTAATTTATAGATCTATGTTTAGATCTTTTATTTCACTTATCAATTTTATTCCCATTTTATTCTTTTTAGAATAAGTGTACACATAATTGTTTTCCTAATTTGTTGTTAGTATATAAAAATGCAATATATATTTGTATATTGATTTTGTATTCTGCAAGTTTACTAAGTTTGTTGACTGTTACAAACACTCACTGGAGAAGTCTATGGGGTTTTCCATCTATGTATAATTATGTCATCTGTAAAAATTTTACTGCTTGTTTACAAGTTGGATGCCTTTTATATTTTTTCTTCACTAGATTTTCTGGCTAAGACTTCTAGTAGTGCAATTTAGGACTTGTGAGAATAAGCTATTTTTTCTTATCACTGGACCAGTGGAACACCTTCCTGTATGTTAACATTGAACTTGATATTAGTCACGGGTTTTTCGTAAATGGCATTTTTTATCTTTAGTTATATTCTATCCAGAGAGAATTTGTTAAGAATTTTTTGTATACAAAAGTTAAGATCAGTTCTGTCAATAATTTTCCTACATTTTTTTGAGATTCTTTCTTTTGAATTCTCTGTTTTCTAAGGGATGGTATCGCATTTATTGATTTGCATATGTTAAATAAATTTTGTGGATCAGGACTAAATCCAACTTAACTATAGTTTATAATACTTAAAATATGCAATGTATTCAGGTTGCTAATATTTATTTAGAATGGAACATACACATACTGAATGAGAAATTTACATTGTATCTTGAATGTACATATATTTATTAAAAAAATTTTCACTCAATTTGAATTTGACTTATGTTTAATGGAATTTATTTCTAAATAATAAATATAAATTTTGGTAGAACTGGATTTACTACAGTTTACTGATACAGAACATAGCTATTATTTACAATTAGTGCACAAAGCAGTTCCCTTAAAACACCGTATTATAATAACAATGCCAACTGTTTCAGGACTTGGGAACATATTGCTTCCTAAAATGCATTACCTGGTCTTATCCATCCTAACCCACATATAATGTTATTTCTTTGTTTTTTGATTGTTTTTTGGTTGCCACTTAATGAAGTTACTGCTTATAGAACCCAGAATATTTTGCATAAATCTATTTATTAACATCATTTTGGAAAATTTAACAAAGCCACAAGAGTATGGATTATAAAGATGACAAGAAAATTTATTCATTCTAGGGACTGAAAACCCTCTGAATGAAAGAATGTCAAAAATAAACATTTGTAAATGTACAATAAGATTTTCTCTTGTGTAATTTTAAAGTAGAAAATTAAATTACATTTGTTTTAATTATAGCACTGAATTACAAATTGAAACAAAAATTCCCCCCTTTGGGATTTCTTAAATTTGATTGACTATTTTAATCTAATTTTAATTCATAAATATTTACCATTTATTTACAAACATACCAAATAAACTGATATTTATTCTGCTGAAGTTTTGAATATAGAGATACTTCTTTTAAAGTACACCGAGAAATAAATACTTCCGTTTCCAAATCAAATTTTGTTTCACTTTAATTACAAATGATAATGAAATTGCTATACCTTTTCGGTAAAGGTTTTACTCAAATTTCACTTTAAATACCAAAACTTTAATATTATTTTATTTATTTTGTGCATATTTATACTCTGTTCACCAATCTGGTATAAATTTGTGTACAAAAGGAAGGAGATTGGTTTTATTTCAAAGAACCCAAAATTAAATTATTTCAAAAGATTTTGAGGGGAAAATATTTGCACATCACATTATAAAAAAAAAACATCCTGTATGTTTCATTTTAACTGGATGAATGAGAAGGAAACACTCGCTGAATGTTACACTTTGGTTGCTAGGAGACCTGTCATTTTGTGATGTCACAACCACTCAAGTTGAGAACCATTTTGATGGCCTAGCAGTTTAAATGTGCAGGCCTGCTAAAGCAGCATTTGAAGCTGCAGTGCTCAAAATCATTCAGATTGGAAAAGTAGCTATAGAAAAAGTTATTTGAGATGGAACATATTTCTTCAGAAATTCAAGATGTGTCTCGTAAAATTGGACAAACTGGTTCAGGAAACTCCGGTAGATCTCTATTGTGTGATCAAACATTCTCTGAGGACTTGGACTTGAGGTGTATGATTGAAGAAAATGCTTTTCAGACTTTGTCAGAAGAATCCTTGATAAAAAGACAATGTTACACAGATTGTGTCTCGGAACCAGATGAAGATAATGATTTTCATTCTCTGACACTTCCAAGTAATCTCTGGAAAATGGCTTGGAGTGACCAATTTAAATCCATCTGTTGGGATGATAATGGAACTTCCATAGTGATTGACGAAGATGTCTTTAAGAAGGATGTTTTGGAAAGAATGGCCCCTTTCAGAATATTTGAAACTGGAAGTATGAAATGTTTAGTTAGACAGCTTATCTTTTTTGGGTTTAGTTAAATACGGCAGAATTTTCAAAGATCTGCTGGTCTAGCTGACTTTCTGGCAGAAGAAATAGAAGTCTCTGTTTTAAGCAAAATATTCAGAAATTTTAGTTACTTCTTGGTAACTGATGTATAAAATTTTATTTTGTACATCACTCTGTGGTAATATAAATATGAAGGTAGGTTTTGAAAATTGTATAAAACTACAAAGGCTAAAATTCTTTATTTTTTCTAAAAATGTGAACAGTGCCTTAAGTATTCAAGATTTTGAGAAACTTTGCTAGCAACCATAAATCTTAGCAGAAACCTAAATAAAGGTATTAAAGCTGCTTTTCAAAATTGGCATTCACCGTTACTGCAAATGCTAACTTCTTAAATTTGATGACTATACTATTTAAATGTGTATTTTCCAAATAAGGAACTTCAAAATATCGTTATCATTTTTCATATTTTGATGATATTATCTTTGCATAGTAAAAGTGAAATCTGAGGTTTTATAGGTTATTCTTATTATAGTCTTGTGTTTTGGTTTGAAATATTACTAAAATCTTTCTCCTTTGGTTGTAGCTTCAGTTCTATCATAATCCAAATATTAAATGAGGCTTTCCCCTGCTTTTAGAGAGAATAAAATGAAGAATTGGGATTAAAAATTCCTCTCTGGTATCTTCACTGGCTCAAAATGTCAACAAGAAGCACTTTAAAAGAGGAGGTAATGTTCGTAAACATAATTCTGATTTTATGGCTGACACTAGTTGAGAAAGTGCATTTTTACCTTCTCCAAATTTAAACATGCCTCTAATAAGAAAGCCCTCTACTAGCCACATAATTGGTGATACAATTACCCCGATCAGAAGTGATTTTTCTCCTCCATCATCAATGTCATTTAGACCACCAGAACAAATTGCAGTTGAACAACGTGCTATTTTAAATGAGTTGACCACAGTCCACGGGCACTCTCAAAACAGCTACACTGAAGCAAATGGCTGTGTTTTGAACTTCATTACAACTACAACTTCTACTTCTCAGTAGAGCATCTTTTCTCCCATACAGAGCAATTAATTTGGATTGATGGTGAAGCCTTCTACTTTTCAAAATAGATATCACAACATATCTGCCAATAAATGTCATTTTTCTAAACTTCAACCAGGGAGCAACCCACGGTTTCCAGTGACAGTGATAGCTGATACATCAGCTACCTCCCTTTCAAGGCCAACTCATCAGCCATCTTCAGTTTATGAATGTCATCCTAATTAAAACTGATTTACCAGAGGACAACCAGATTATGCAGGATTACAAAGATTAAATTTGACGTTGGTAAATGTTGACAAATATCTGCAATTTTCTTATTTGAACAATAAACTTAGATGTGTAACTTTATTATCCTTATTTTTTTAAAATAGTGTAAAAAGTTAAACGTGAGACTAAGTTACCATTTAAAGAATAAAAGAGATATTTGATTGATATGATCATTTAATGCAACATATGGGTATAAATTTAAATAATTTCTAAGGAAGAAGAAAAAATTGAAGAATTTGTAAAAAACTAAAACATGGAGATAGGGTAAATTACTAAGTGGTTTCTGGTTCATCCTGGAAAGTATGAAAAGAGTTAAGTTAGGATACATTAGAACAGGAGATAAATTCAGGAACTGGCCCAGGGATCATGGTCTCTATTATGTCATGCCTGGTATCATAAAAGTCACATGATATAGACTCAGATGGCACATTAAGCATGTGGTAGAATTTAAAAGGAATTTTATCTATGGTCTTCTCTGTGCTGTTTCCAAAGCATTCCAATTTGTGATTTCTTTTCCTCCCCTCAAGAATCTACACTATATTTTCAAGTGAATATTTTAAGTTACTTTTATGATCCAGACAAAGACAAGCTTACATCCTAAAGGTGGCACTAAATGCCTTTCCAACTCTAAGCCCACAAACTCAACATAGTTTGTCATTTCATTATAGATCTGACATCTTACTAATTTGGCATATCTTTATGTTTCACTGTTTCTGGAAATACATCCAGGCAAATGTTTATGGACCATAATAAATAAAACCTCACAACTTTGGCTCCAGCTCTTCCTTCGACTTAGGATGTCCTCATTTTACCTATAAAGATTTTCGTAGTCTCAGCAGAGAAATCACCTCCTCAAGATATTTTCTGTCTATCCCCCTTTCCTTGTCTAAATTGGATACCAGCACTGTAAGCACAGAACATGCCACAGGATACATTTTAGTATTTAGTGAAAGAAAAATTCATGTTGACTTTAAGCAAAGTCTACTTTCCTGAAACAACAAAACTATCATAGTTTTAAAACTGTTTCGTTATGTTCTTTACTCTTCACCACAAACTAGCTCTTTTCATAGCCCAAGGACTAGTCACTCAAAACTGTAATTGGAGGTATGTACAGTAGACAAAGTATTATTTTCTTCTTAATTCATACCTCCAGAGGCCTAAGGCATTTCATTCTCATTTGCTGGATATTTTCCTGTCTCTTCATCACCCACCCATCCCAAAAGAGCTGATTCTTTTCCGCATACCAATAAGTATACTGATTTCTAATTAATTGACTTCCTAGAATCAGAGTTTATCCAGAAGAGACAGTGCCAATGCAAACATTTAATGTACGTTTACACACCCCACATAACTTGTGCCATTCTAACCTTCACACAGGAAGTATTTATGAGGTACTAGACCCTTGGTTGGGGTGGATGAATTCAGTAACTAAATTGCAATCTAAACTGTGTGGACTAAAAAGAGGTGAGGGTGGTAGAATTAAATATTTGTCCAACTGCAAGAATATCAAATTTCTGCAGATACTAGGAAATATAAAATATTCATGGAATACTTTGACTATTTCCCATTAATTTAAAATTAGAGGTGAAACATTTTCAGAATGTGAAATGAGCTGAATTTCTGGGATAAGTGTAGGCTTGGTCAGGGAGCCTAAGACTTCTGCTCACAATCATGCAGCCAGTGTCAGCGGATAAGACTGAAATGGCAACATTGTGTCCTGAAAATGTGTCACCTGTTGTGAAGAAAGACTTTGATAATCTGGAAAATGGGTTAATGGATCAGGGTAAGCTCTAGAAACATCCCACCAATATGACCTTTACCAAGAGAAGAAAAGAGCCCACTTTCAGCAGGAGACCTGTGTCTGGACAGCAGTGGGTGTTCCTATAACACAAATATCAAGCTTTTAAATTTGTCAGCTCAACTCTGATGGTGGCTATGTTTTCGCTTATATTAGCAGTCTCGGGTTCAGATGGGCTGGTTCAGCAGCTAATTACCAGCTCTCTTATCAGACAGTGGGTCTTACCGTGATCATCATAACAAGGTTCTACACTGATAAGTCAAAAGCTACTGCTTACTTTCAGAATAAGAAATACTAAAGAAAAATATTGTTTGTTTGTCCATCTATAGTTTTCTACCTGGGAAAAGTAGGCTATTTGCAAAAGTACAAAAGTTGGCTGGTGTTTTGAAAACTATTCTCTGAGCTCTGCCCACTGAATTCTTCCCATTAAATACTACAGATTTGTCTACCACTGTGTGTGTATGTGAAGATGGATTTTTAAGCAGTAACTAAGATTGTCTTAGTTGAGTCATCAGTGGATTATTCCTCTGCATGTTTCAGAATTTCTGTGAATTAAGAGTTTCATTGAGCCACCAGATTTTCTTCCAATCAGGGAGAGGTAGATTATATTTCTCCCAGTATACTAATTGTTACCTGTTCATTGAATCCCGAGCTAATGCTAGGGCCAAGCCACTGAACCCTTGAATTGGACTGAGGCATATACATTCTCCAATCCCCAGAGCCCAGCACAAGACTGTGTCTCCTTTTTAATTTAAGCTTATGTCCAAGTTTATTTTTCTTTTAATTCTCATTGTTGACACAACTTATTTTGTATTTGAACACCCAATGACTAATTTATAGGGACTGAACAGCTGATGTGTTCCCGTTCATCTACAAATAGCAATAACCTTTCTTTCATTGGACTACCTGAAATACAGTGAGCATAGTCATCATTTTGAAAGCAGTCCTCAGTCCTAATAATGCAGAATCTTTACACTTCTTTGCCAGCACTTGAGCGAGGATGTTTCTTATGGATCTCAAGTATTATTTTCACATCCCCTTATGCATCCTTGAGAAAACACCATATTGTTATCCAAAATAATGTTTTTGTCAGTATTGCATTCCCATTGCAAAACAGTTAAGAATTGTAGGAGTTCTGAGATTTTACCATGCTGAGATTTTTAGCAACCTAGTATGTTCCTTTCTTACTGATGCTGTTGGGGAGATGAGACCTTTGGTCAGAGACAGTGAACTTGACCACTCACAGCAAAAGCAGCCATGGTTAACTTTTGTATCCATTCACTAATCTCAGATGAATACACAGAGTGAAATTTTGACGCCTACAGAATCAGTGGGCTGTTATCATGAAGAAAGTTTAAAGCATGATAAAACCCTAATTATATTAGTATCTTTATGTATAATTTATTAGAATCACTTATTTATTAGTATCTTTCTCTAAGACAAGTCTACCATGACTCAAGGTTGCTTGCTGCAAAAACAATAATGAGAAATGACTTGGGAAACAATGATCATTCTCTTTCCATTTTTCCTTCTGCTTTTATTGAGATATAATTGACATAAAACATTGTGTAAGTTTAGATGCATAGGGTAGATATTTGAGTTACATTATCATGAAGTAAATATTATAGCAACTTTTGGGAGAATTCATTATATCATTTAGATACAATATTAAAGAAATACAATTACTCTTTTTGTTGTGATGAGAAAACTTATGGTCTACTTTCTTAACAACATTCATATATAACATAAAGCATTATTAATTGTATTTATCATGTTAAAACGTAGCATCCCTTGAACACGTTTATTTTATGGCTGGAGGTTTGTATCTTCAGAGTGCATTAATCTAAATCTCCTTTTCCAACCCCTTCCTCTGTTAACTACAAATCTGTTTTTTTCTATAAGTATGTCTGTTTGTTTTTGAAGTGTAGTTTAATGTATAACACTGTGTTCGTTTCTCTTACATAACATAATGTTTGCAAATTTTAATACAATTCAAATTGATCACAAGAATAAAACTAGTTATGATTTGTTGCTATTTAAAGATATTTCATAGTTATTGACTATTCCCCATACAGTACATTTCTGGTCCCTGACTCAATTAATTTGCAAGTGGAAAATTTTCTCTCTTAATTTTCCTCACTATTTCTTTTTCTTCACCACATTTCCCTCCTTCTTGTAAACAACCTGTTTCTTTCTATATCCCTAACTCCTTTTCTGTTTTGTTATGTTAATTTGTTTTAAATTCTAAATATGAGTAAAATAATTTAGCATTTGTCATTATCTGTCTGAATTATTTCACTTAGCGTATTATCCTCTTGGTCTACCCATTTGTTGCAAAAGACAAGAACTTATACTTTTTAGAGCTGAGTAATAACCCATTGAAATTTTATGTGTGTGTGTGCATATATATATATACTGTACATATACATATATATATTTAGTGTATGTGCATATATATATAAATATAGATAAATCTTTAGTTGATAGATGGTTAGATATATATATTATAAACAGACATTTTCATTATCCATCATTTATTGATGAGCAATTAGTTTACTTCTATATCCTGGCTATTGTATATAATGCTGCAGTGAATATAGGGTTGAATTTATCTTTTCTGAATAGTGTTTTTATTCTCTTCGAATAAGTATCCTGATATGGAAATTTTGGATCATATTTCATTTTTTTTTGATTAAACTCCAGAGTGTTTTCCACAGTGGCAGTAAAAATTTACATTCGCTCAAGCATTGCACCAGGGTCCTTTTCCTTACATCCTCACCAATATTTATATTTTTTATCATTTTGATCACTGTCATTCTGACAGGAGTGACATAATTTCTCATTGTGCTATGGATTTGCATTTTTCTGATGGTTAGTGATGTTGCCCATTTTCATGTGCCTGTTAATTACCTTTCCCCCACTATATATTCATTTTTTTTGTAATGAGCTAAATGACCATTACTGTCTGATTTCATTTATAGGCATTCTGTAGTGTTCCATTATTCTCTTTGTTCTGTGCCCCTACCATATTCATTATTGTAGCTTTGTATTACAGTTTAAAATCAGGGACAGTGATACTTCCTCTTTGTTCTTTGTAAAATTTGTTTGTGTTTTTAGTTTGCTTTCTTTTCATTTCTTTTCTTTTTAGTGATTTCAACTCTTATGTGTTTACATGTAAATTTAAGAATTATTTTTTGTAAGTGTCTGAAAATGCACTTTGTATTTTGATAGGCACTGAAATTAATTTGTGTATTTTCTTCGCTAGTACTGTCATTTACACAATATATTTTTCCTAATGTATGAACACAGTATATCCTTTCATCTGTCTGCATTAGCTTCAATTTCTTTTATAAATTTTTTATAGTTTTCTGGGTACAGGTATTTTACCTCCTTGGTTGGATACATTTCTTGATTTTTTTTTGTAATGCAACTGTAAATGAGACAGTTCCCTCACTTTCTCTATCTGTTAGCTTGTTGTTAGTGTGCATAAATGCAAGATTTCTGTATGTTAATTAACATTCTGAAACTTTACCAAATGCATTGATAAGCCCTAGTAGTTTTGTGGCGTCTTCTTTAGGATTTCTTTTTAAAGTATTTCATCTGCAAACAGATACTTTTACTCCTTTTCTGAAATAGCTATATTTTATTAACTTTTACTTTGGATAGCTATGGATAGATTTTCCAATATTATACTGAATAACAGTGGTAAAAATGAGCATTATTGTCTTCTTCCTGCTCTTACAGGAGATGCTTTCAGATTTTAATCAGTGAGTGTCATGTTAGCTGAGTTCTTGTCATATAAGACCTTAACTGTGTTGAGATATGTTTCTTCATGCCCACTTTGAGGAGAAATATAATCATAAATAGATAATGAATTTGTAAAACATTTTATGATACTTTTGAGGAGACCATATAATTTGTATATTTCAGTTTGTTAGTTTGGTGTATCATATTGATTAATTTGTGGGTAGTGAATCACTTTTGCATCCCTGGAATAAAAGGGACTTAATCATACTGTATAATACTTTTAATGTATTGTTTGATTTGTTAACAATTTAGTGATGATTTTTTCATGTATGCTTATCAGTAGTATTTAACCTGTAATTTTATGAGATATTTGTTCCTGCCTTAGTAGTAGTGTGATACAGAAATGTGGAAGCCTCCCTTCCTCTGCAAATTTTTGGAATTCTCTAAGAAGTATAGGTGATAGCTCTTCTCTAAATTTTTGGCAGAAGTCACCTCTGAAGATGTCTAGGCCTGTAATTTTGTTTCCTGGGAGATTTTGTTTAATTACTAATTCAATTTCATTAGTGCTAATCTGTTAATATTTTCTATTTCTCATTCCATCCTGGAGAATATGTCTTTCAAAAAATTGTCCATTTATTCTAGGGTTTCCATTTTAATTGGCATATAATTTGTTGTATCATCTTATGATGCTTTGTGTTACTTTGATATAAGCTGTAACTTCTCATTCATTTTTGAGCTTTTTAATCTGTACTCTCTTTTTTGCACGTTAGTGTCATTAAAGCTTATCAGTTATATTTATATTTCGAAAGCAATTATGTAGTTTGATTAGATGTTTCTATTTTTAATATTTTTTAATATATATTCTGACCTTTCAGCTGTCTTTCCATCAACTAACAAGTTTGTTTATTATTTTTCTACATCTTTTCTTTGTAAGATTATGTTATAAGAGAGAGAGATGTTTCTTATTTGTATAAGTGGGATTATTTTGCTATAAGCATCCCTATTAATACTTCTTTTGCTATACCCCATGGAATTTGTTTTTGTTGTCATATTTCTTTATAGATATTTCCTTTGATTCTTACAGCAATCCATTTGTTTAATATTGTATGATTTATCCACCACACTTTACAATTTTTCTCAGGTTTTTCCTTTCAGTAAATTTCTTTTCTCACAGAATCCATATGTTTCTTCACAAAACACAGAGAAAAATAATAAAATTTATATAAAATTGTGAAAGATCCAAATTTTCTATTATTATCTTTGAAAAATTAACAAACCTGTGGGTATTATCCTCCCTGACTTAAGAATATACTTCAAAGTTACACTAATCAAAACATCAAAATATATCACTTAAAGAGTCACATAGATTAATGGAACAAAATAAAGAGTCCTAAAATAAACCCACACTAATATGGTCAGTTAGTCTACAATGAAGGAGGCAAGAGTATACAATGGAAAAAGGGAAGTCTCTTCAACAAGTAGTCCTGGGAACACTGGACAGTACATGTAAAAGGAAGATGTAAGAGCACTTCCTTCCATATTATACAAAATAAGATAAAAATAGATTAATTTCCTAAATGTAAAACCTGAAACTACAAAATTTCTGACCAAGAACAGGAGCAGAACTTCCTTTGAGGTAAATCATAGCAATATTTATTTTTGATCTATCTCCTAAGTAAAAAAAAAGGAAAACTAACAATAACTGTTTTTAATTTTACTGAGGAAATAATAGATTTACTTTGTGATAAAGGGATTCTACTTGTGTAAGTGTGAAGTGCAAAACATCTTGCATAGCAAAGGAAACCTTCAGCAAGATGTATGACAACACACAGAATAGAAGAAAGAGTTTCAGACAATGAAACCAACAAAGTATTAATATCCATAGTATATATATAGCATATTAGAATCAAGAGTTAAAAAACAAGACCCCAACTTAAAAACAGTTCAAAGATCTTCATCGAAACTTTTCAAAAACAGACATGTAGATGATTTCATGCACATAAAAAGAAACATAGCTTTGCTATTATTAGGAAAACCTAAATCAAAACCAGAATGAAATATAATCTCACAGCAAGCAAAATGGCTATTAACAAATAGTCTACATATGACAAACATTAATAAGAATTTCGATAAAAGGGAAACCAGGTACACTGTTGGTGGAAAAATAAATTTATGTGTCCACTATTATAAAAGTGTGGACACTGTTCAGAAAACTAGAAATAGAACCACTATATTTTGCAGCAATTCCAGTTTTTGGTATAAATCTCAAAGAAAATGAAAACATTAATTTTAAAGGATATACTACCCCCAATGTTCTTAACATCAACATTTATAATAGCCAAGGGTAGAAGCACAACTCAACTGCCCAACAGAAGATGATTGGATGAAGCAGATTTGAGATATAGATAAAGTAATAAATACTTAGTCATTGTCATATTAAAAAGTAAATTTCTGCCATTTGGAACAATGTGTCTGGACCCAGAGAGTGTTGCACATAGGAAAATATGTCATACAGAGAAAAATACTCTATGTTACCACTTTCCTGAAGAAACTAAAGATATAAGGGAAACAATCTTAAAAAAAACAGGAACAGAATCACATATATATGTGTACTGTACCAAGTAGTGGTTTCCTGTGCAGACAGGGAAGAAGGATGGAGAAGACAGATATGTGTAAGCTATTAGTAACAAATTAGAGAACCAAAAGGGCTATATTTACAACACAAAGAAATATTTTAATAATTTAATTGATTTTTAAGAGATTACAGGTATATTTTATAGTAAAATGTGCATGAAGGTGGGAAAAAAAAGAATCAAAATATCTTGTAGTACTATGATATTAGGGGAGGTGATTTGTTCACTTTTTTTAGTGTTCTTATAATGTCCTTAGTAGAATTTAAGCTTTTAATTGAAAAAGTATATACTTTAAAAATTGACATAAGTTTAATCTATTTTTGTCTCTCCCCTTGTATCTACAATCAGTAAACCTTTCACATCTCAACAAAAAGAACTACAACACAAAACAAAACTCCAGAACACATGTGAACATGTGAATTTGGTGGACTAAAACACACAAAGGAGGCTGAAGTGAGGGAAGAGCAGATTTGGTGTCTGCAACAAGGCCCCTTGACTAGGATATCTGAGTCCACAAGTTCAGAGAACCCAGCAGAAACAGGGTCTCAGTGGTTCACACAGCTTCGGCCCCCAAATGCACTATTACTCATGGTCACATGTAACTAGGAGGGAGACAAAGTGGACACAGAAATTCCAACCTTCAGACACTCAGACATTCATGACTCTGTAACTTCTCCCCATTCACAGTGGTGGAGACAAGATACCTTGCAACACTGGACATAGCAAAGGCACTTGCCTGATTCCAAATACCCAGCTGTCTTTACAAATTTCCTCAATGTGTACACTGAGTCTCAAGAGATATCAGATAAAAGGAAAAGATCGCCTTCCCAGTGACAAAAGTGACATTAACTACCAGAGAAATCTAAGAAGTGACAATGAACACACATCTTTTATCCAGACAGTAGCGACTGGAAAGTGCCATTTTGAAATACTATCAGAGGTAGCTCAGGTAAGTAAAACCAAAAATTGTGCAATGTTGCCAACTACCAGAATACAAAACAAGGACTCCAACTCCCAATTTGTTATTTAGTGTCATCAGAGCAATAATTTATCAAGATCATGACCAATCACAGTAACATTATAGGGCATGAACACACACAGATACACAGACACAGACACCGACAGACACAGACACACACATGAACACGCACCTGTGCGAGCACACACACACACACACAATGTCAACCATGCAGCAAACAAACTTAAGTTATGGTATATTGCCATATAACTAATAGAGAATCCAAATAGGTGTCATTCAGAAACTCAATACAAAAAACAATACTAAGAATGTAGTTTAGTGAGCTCAGGAATAAATGAAATGATGATAAGGAATACATTACCAAAGAGACTGAAACTATAAAATAACCAAACTTTGTTTGAAGACCAGGAGAACTTAATAAATGAGATGAAGAATGCAACAGAAAGCATTGGAAGTAGACTGTCTCTGCGGAAGAGAGATTAGCAAACTCACCAATACAAAATTAGAAATGATAAGAGAGGGCAGAGATACAAGATATTTAAAAGTGAGGAAATTCTACAGTAACCATCAGACTTCTTCTGGAAGTGCACATTAGAGTGGAATCCTGGAGGGAGAAGAATATTAGAAGGAAGCTGATGGTTTATTTAAAGAAGTAATAGTTGATAAATTCCTGAACCTGTGTAAGGAACTGATATACATGTCCGTGAGCCAATAAAACACCAATAACTTTAAGACAAAGGGACCTCTTTCAAGATAAGTCATATGCAAATTGGCAAGTCAATGACAGAGAAAAAATTTTAAAGGCAGCCAAAAAAATTATGATAATCTACAAAGGAACCCCCATTAGGCTCTCAGAAGATTTCTGATAGGAAAACATAGGGCAAGGGTAAATAAAATTACATTTTCAAACTTCTGAAATAAGAAATATCTCACCCAGTAATACTTACACAGTTATCACTTAGATATAAAGTGAAAACAAAGACATTACCAGACAAAGAAATCTTGAATATGATGAAAAAAACAAAACCGAGACACCTAATAAGAGATGAAGATAAGACATCTTCTAAGAAATATAAAATGGCAAATATATGCAAAATATTGATCAAAATGCTAAGGGAATACCAAGAGAAATTTGCAACTGTTTCTTTGGGTATGTTTTTAAATGCTACTATACTACATGGATTAAAGAGAGAAAAATAGGAAATCAGGGGCAATAAATATAGATACTTCAAACTGGTAACATGATTACAAAAGTAAAAGAAATAATTTGAGTCAGTAATCATAAAAGGAAAAGAGTAAAAATAAATCAATATTAAAGGAAGATTCTATCAGCTAAAAAATGACTAAATAATACATGAGGTGTTTTATTTTTAATTGAAGTACAGTAGATGTACTATATTGTGTAGTTTCAAATGTACAGCATAGGTATTCTAACCACTTTGGTGATTATATTTCATTATGAATTATTGAAATGAATTTAACATACAATTATTTTAAGCTATTGTGTATAATTCCATGATCTATACAGATTATCCTTGTTGCTTCTCTCCTTTATGTATACTACATTCTATCTGTAAATATTCTACCATTAAATTCTCTTTCCTTTCCCTTTGGTAAACATAAGCTTTTTCCCATATATTTAAGTCTATTTAAGTCTTGTCTATCTAATCTCTTAACCACTCTATCATGTCTCTATCTATCTATCTATCTATCTTTCTATCTATCTATCTAACTTTCCATTTATCTCTCATCTATCTATCAATCATCTATTTATCTAGCTTTCTAACATGTATTATCCTTCTAACTATCTGTTTATCTGTCATCTATCAACAGATAGCTATAGATAGATGTACACAGATATTTGTTATTCTTTGTATTCCACGTATTAATTGAATTATATTCTTTTGTCTTTGTCTAAGTTACTTCACTAAGTACAATATTTTGTAGGTCCATTCATGATGCTGAAATAGCAATGTGTTAAACTTTTTCATGTCTGAGTAATATTCCATTTCATATTTATAGAAACATCATATCTTCTTAAGTCCATAGTCTACTGTGGACACTAGGATTGCTTCCCTGTCTTGCATATTATGAACAGTGCTGTTTTGAACATTGGTTCTTCTCAATTTAGGTTTTCTTCACCAGATTTTTTCTAGGAGATGTATTACTGTGTCATGTGGTAGTTAACTTTTTAGTTTTTAAACAAATCTGAATACTGTTTTCCATACAAGTTACAAAAATATACATTCCTACCAAGAGTATACAAAAGATTGGTTACCTCCACATCGTCTCCAACACTTTCTATTAGTAGAATTTTTCATAATAGCCATTTGACCAGTTTTAAGTGATATCTCATTGTGGTATTTATTTGCAATTACCTAATAATTAGAAATGTTGAGCAATTTTATCACTTGCCTGTTACTCATCTGTAAGTTTTCTTGGGAAAAATATTAACTCAGGTTCTCTGCTCTTGTTTTTGATTGGATGTTTGTTTTCCACCTTGAGTTGTGTAAACTAAATCCATGTTACATCTATTAACCTACATCTATTAACCCCTGGTCACTTGCATTGTTTGCAAATATGTTCTCAAATTATACAGGCAGTGTTTTCATTTCACATATAGTGTCCTTAGCTGTGCAGAAATTTTCAAGTTTATTTAGGTCCCACTTGCTTATTTTTGCTTTGATTCTTTTGCCTTAGGAGACTGAAATATGAAAATATTCCTATGATATATATACAATAGGGTATCACATATATTCCATTCTAGAAGTTTTATAGTATCAGGTCTTATATTTAGATCTTTGATTCACTTGGAGTTTATTTCTGTATATGATGTCAGGGAATGCTCTCATTTCAATGTTTTACATGTAGATATCCAGCTTTCCAAACACGATCCATTGACGAGACTGTCATTTCTCCATTGTGTACTCTTGCCTCTTATATCATAGATTCATTGGTCATAGGTGTGTGGAATAATTTCTAGGCTCTCTATCTGATTTTATTGATTATATCTCTGTGCAAATGCCATGCTGCATTTATTACTGAAGGTTTGTAGTATAGTAAGGTATCTGGGAGGGTTATACCTCCAGATTTGTTGTTTTTACTCAAGATCATTTTGGCAATTTTTAATGGTTTCACGTAAAACTTATTTATTTTCAGGTTCTGTGGAAAATACTACAGCTTCGTAACAGGAATTGCACTAAATCTGTATGTTTCTTCGTGTAGCCTCGCCATGTTAGCAATATTAACTCTTTCAATCCAAGAGCACAAGACATCTTTCCATTTCTTTGAATCATTTTTAATCTCTTAGTCAATGTTTTATAATTTTCAGTGTGTTGATCTTTCACATATGTGGTTACTTTATTCCAAGTTATTTGGGGTATAGTGTTTTAAATATTATTGCTTTCAAGGTCAATTATATGGTATCTCATGTTTAATATGTTGAAATGCGAGACTACTTTACATTAAACTTTTACCCTGCTCCCTTGATGAAATTATTTATTGTTCATAATAGTCAGTGTGAAGCCCTAAGGACTCTCTATGTAGATTGTTATACCATCAATACTGGTGACAATTTTGCCTCTTTCTTTCCATTTTACATTTCTTTTACTTCTTTTTCTTTTTCTTTTATTTTCTTCTATTACAATTGAACACAAGTGCTGAGAGTAGGAATCCTTTTCCTGTTCCCGAATTTACCCAGAATGCTTTCAGCTTTTCCCCTGAGTATTATAAATTGTTATAAATGGCCTTTAGTATGTTGAGAGATGTTCCCATTGTACTCACTTTCATGAGATTTCTGATGATGAATGTATGTTGAATTTTGTCAAATGTTTTTTCTTTATGTATTGACAGCATCTTGTGAATTTTGTCCTTCCTTTCTTAGATATGTCTCACGCTGATTGACTTGTGTATGTTGAATCATCCTAGTGACTCTGGAAGGAATCCAAATGATCATCATGTATAATCCTTTCTATGTATTGCTGGATCCATTTGTTGATGTATTTCAAGGATTTTTGAGTGTATATTAATCAAAGATATTGGATATTAATTTTCATTCTTTTTTGTTAGTGTTTTGACTGATTTTGTTATCAGGGTAATGGTGGCCTCATAGAATAACTTTGGGAAATTTCCTTCCTCCATCATTTTTTAAAATACTTGGGGGTAAAGAGGTTTTAGTGAAGGCATAAAGGCATTTTGTTCAAGGGGTATTTTTTAAATTATAGATGTTACTTAACTTATACCGATTGCTCTTTTCAAGTTCTCAGTATTCTTTTTATTCATTGTGGTCAGGCTGTACATTTCTAGAAATTTGTCCATTTCTTTTAGGTCGTCCAATTTGTTATCATGTAATAGCTCATACTGCTTTCATAATCATTTTTTGTATTTCTGTAATATCAGATGTTAGTTTTACTGTTTCATTTCTTACTTTGTTAGAGTCAAGTGTCAGTGTTTCTTGATAAGCCTGGCTAAATGCTTACCTGTTTGTTAATATTTTTAAGAAAAATTAAAGCTGTTGATTTTTTTATTTTTAATTTATTTTTCAACTTTTATTTTATTTATTTTCAACATAATTATTAAAGATATCTCATTCTACTGCCTTTGGGTTTTGTTTATTCTTATTTCTTGTTATTTTTTGTGGTATGCTTTGTCCTTTGTATGACTTTTTCTTGTTCCTTGTAGAATACATGATTTGTTCTCATCTTCCCTCTTAGATTTGTGTTTGCTGCATCCGATACGTGTTATAAAAGTGTGTTTTCATTGTAATTTGTCTCCAGGTATGATTTTATTACCTGTCTGATTTCATCACCTATTTGATTTCATCATTGACATTTTTAATTTATTTTTTAAAGGATGTGGTTTGACTTCATGCTTGTGATTTTCCTATTATTCTTTGTAGTGTTGATGCACAGTATCATACTTTTGTGTATGGAAAAATATTTGCTGTAATCTATATTTGCTTAAAGTCCCTGAGGCTCATTTCATGACATAATATGTGGTTAATTCCTTAGATAACATCCTGTACACACTTGAATAGTTTATGTGTTCTGCTTTTCTGATGCAGAGTCCAATAGCTCACTTAGGTTCAAATGATCTAATATGCTGTTAAGACCTCTGTTTCCTTACAGATTTTCTTTCTGGATGATCTGGCCATCAGAATAGTGAGGTGTTCAACTCATCTACTATTGTTGTTTCATAATGAATTAATTCTTTCATGTCTACTAAAATTTCTTTTTATACTTAGTATCTATGGTGTTGGGTCCATATATATTTTAATGAGTGTAATACCCTTATTTTATCTATTTTTCTTTATATAATCTCATATTTTTTCATTTTGGCCCTTATTTTAAAACATATTTTGAATGAGTTGAGCATTGCAATCTGCACTTTCTTGTCATTTCCATGGAATACCTTTTCCATTTTTTCCAGACTATGATTATCTTCCACAATAAAGTGAGACTTTCTGTGGGGGATGCAAAGATGGTGGAGAAGAAAGATGCTCGTAGCTCACCCTTTCACACAAATGCACTAAGTGTCACATCCACAGACCCACTCAGTTAACCAGAGAACCTGCAGAACTCTGACAGAACATCGTCCTCTTCAATAGATAACTATGTGAAAAATCTGGTGGGAGAAAAGGAAGAAAGAAGAAGAAAAGTCAAAACATAGTGGGACAGGTCCCACGGGGAGAGAGCATCATAGAAGGACTGATGCTCATTCACAGTGTCTCCCCTCTCCAACTCAGAGATCGGCAGGTTGGAGGGGGAGCCTCCTAGGCTTGGACCTGTACAGAGTATAAGTTGACTGACAGAACTAAGATAAACAGGCACAGAGAATCCCTGTGACACCCAGATGAAAACCCCCAGAAGCTAGGGGCAGGGCCATGCTGCCTGAGCAGGGTGGTAGATGGGAAATGGCTGCACTGTGGCGGTCCAGGAGAATGGAGTGGGCTTTATGCCATTGCTATGGGTGAACAGCACAGAACAAACTGGGCCCTTCATAAAACAACAGGGCAAATGTGCCCTGTGTGGGGAAGGGTGCAATTCGCATCTCTGAAAATCCACAGAAGTTTCTAGGTGAAGAGAGCTGGGCTCAGACACAGCCACCATAGCCTCTGGTGCTTTGTACCCAGTCGGCAGTGGAGGAAAAACCTACATCTACACCTAAGGACTTGGCAGCATGAAGGGCCAGACTGAGACTTGTTGACAGCATGAGGCAAATATGATCCTACTGCCTTGGTTCCTCAGATAACTTGTCTGCCAAGACAAACAAGGAGCTGGATTTTGGCCCAGACCAGGGACAGGGCTGTTCCTCAGTCTTCCCTGAGCCCACTTCTGGTGTGTAAACCCGATGCAGAGTGTACAGTGGCACAGAGCAGCAGAATGATCTGCAACCTGAAGGGGTGGGTGTACCCTCAAATTTGAGCTGGAATGCAGCCCTTGACCATGGTGCTGGGAGAGGGCATGATGCCCAATCCTGCCTGGTCAGTCTGCAACATCTGACTGCCACATCGGCAGGAAAGTGACAAGCCAGCCCAGAGTAAAGAGAGCTGCACCTGAACCAGTGTAGGGTGTAGGAGCGATCTGCTTGACAACATGCCCTGGGAGCAGCACAGATGAGGGCTCCAATGGAGGGCCTCTGGAAACAGCAAGCTGAGATTCCAAAGCAGGATGAATACAGAAAAATTTCACATTAAAATACACACTCTCCAGCAGGACACAGACAACCCCATTGTTTTAATCTGTTTTTACCAGTTCCATTTTCTATTACCCTCTTAATTTTTACTTCTTATTCAATTATATATACCCCCATTTTAATCCCTTTGAAATTTTTTAAAATAATTTTATTATTTTTTTTCAAAACTCTGCTTCAACTTACTTTAATATTATTCATTATACAATGTCTTCAAAGCTTTATTTCTCCCTTCTTTAATATTCTTTACCTCTCTCTCTTTTTTTCTCTTTTCCAAGTTGTATTACTACATAGGCATTAGTTAGATATACTCCTTTAGGACCAGAGTAGATAACTGATACTCCATAAACCACAGTGCCAGAGAGGTAGTAGAAAGTTGAAGAAGCAGAGAAGCCATTCCCAGTTAGAAGAACAAGAGGAATCCCCTGAAAGAATGATCATTGAAATAGACATCGAAATCCTACTAGATGCAGATTTCAAAAACGCAGTGATCTAAGTACTGAAGGAAATAAAAGAGATAGTGTTTAGAGATATAAAATATGTCAAAAATGAAATGGAAGCTATAAGGAAGAGCCGGGTAGAATAGAACACGTTGACTGAGATGAGGAATGATTTAAAGGTGTAGCAATGCTGACAATTTAGTGCAGAGGAACGAATTAGTGACTTATAAGACTGGACAATAAAAAGCAGCCAATCAGTAGAGCTACAAGAGAAACAACAAGAAACAAATTAGAAAACCATAAGGAACCTATGGGATAGTAAAAGCATGCCAAACTTGGCATGATAAATGTCACAGAAGGGGAAGAAAGATCAAAGTGGATTGCAAAGGTTTTTGTAGATATCATGACTGAGAACTTCCTAAACTTAAAGAAGGAATCAGATATCCAATACAGGAAGCTCTGAGTGCCCCAAACAGGAAGAACCCAAATACACCCATACCAAGACATATAATTAAGACTCCCAGAGTAAAGGATAACGAAATGATCCAAAAGACACCAAGACAATAGCAAAGAGTGTGTTACAAGGGAATCCCCATAAGGCTCCCAGCTGATTTCACTGCACAAATACTACAGGCCAGAAGGGAGTGGCAAAATATATTCAAAGTCCTGAATGAAAAAAATTGTATAACCTAGGATACTTAAACTAGCAAGGCTATTCTTTTTGGTAGAAGGAGACATAAAGAATTTCACACAGAAGAAAAATGTTCAAAAGTTCAGCAAAACTAGACCCATGCTAAAAGAATTATTGAAATGTCTTCTCTAAAAGGAAAAGCAGCAGGATGCAACAGAAATGTGAAACTCACAGCTGGAAAGGTGATAATTCATGAATTACAAATAAAATAAACACAAAATTTTAAAACAAGACTTGCAAATCATTGAGAGTGGGAGAGGGAGGCAGGAAAATAGAGAATTTATTTTTTTGGTCTTTCCATTTAAAATATTTTGTTCTCGGTAGGATGGGTTTGAGATCATATTACTATCCGTTTAATAAAATCAGTTATAGTAATGGTCTATAGGACTTATAAAAAAGGGTAACAAGAAGACAAAAACTTACCAGGGTGTCACAAAATCGAAATAAAATTCATGATAATACAAAGGAAAATGACCAAGCTATAAAAGGAACATGAAAGGAACAAAGAGGAAATACCAATTGAACTGCAAAGATAAGGTGAAATTGGCTATAAACACAAGCCTATCATCAATTATTGTAAATGTTAATGGACTAAATGCTCCAGTCAAAACTCATTGAGTGGCAGGCTGGATAATAAAGCAAGAACCTTCAATACGCTGCATACAAGAGACTCACTTCAGAGAGAAGGACACATATAGATTGAGAGTGAAAGGTTGGAAAAGGGTATTCCATATAATTTGAAAAGCCTAAAAGCAGGTGTTGCTGAACTGATTTCAGACAAAATAGTCTTTAAAACAAAGGCCATAAAGAAAGATAAATAAGGACATTTTATAATGATTAAAGGATTGATACAATATGAGGATAAAACACTCATTAATACATATGCACCAAATACAGGAGCAACTAAGTACATAAAATAATTACTAACAGATATAAAGGGGGATTCATATTTGGAGATTTCAAAATTGCATTAACATCACTGGACAGATCATCGAGACAGAAAATAAATTAGGCAACAGAAAACTTAAATAATACAATAGAAATATTACACTTGGTGGATATTTTAAGAGTATTGCACCCCCCACAAAATAGGATATACATTATTTTCAAGTGCATGTGGGACATTTTCCAGGATTCATGACGTACTTGGGCAGGAAAGAAACCTCAGCATTTCAAAGAAGATAGAAATTACCTCAAGCATCTTTACTGACCACAATGCCATGAAGCTAGAAATCAACAAAAGAGAAGCAAAGGAGAACAATAGGAAAACATGGGGATTAAACAATATGTTATTCAAAAACCAATGGGTCAATGAAGAAATCAAAGTTGAAATGAAAAATTAGCTTGAGACAAAAGAAAATTAAAGCAAAGCCCCACAAAATTTATGGGACACAGCAAAAGCAGTGCTGAGAGGGTTGTTTATAGTGATACAGGCCATGCTCAAAAAAGAAGAACAATCACAAATAAACAATTTAACCCACCAGCAGAATGAACAAGAAAAAGGAGAACAAAAAACCCCAAAAGGAGCAGAAGGAAGGAAATCATAAATATTGGGGATGAAATAAATAAAATAGAGATTAAAAAGACCATAGGAAAAAATCAACCAATTCAAAGCTGGTTTTTCCAAAATGTAAGTAAAATCGACAATCCTCTGGCCAAACTCAAAAAGAAGAAAAGTTAGAGAGTACAAATTACCAAAATAAGAATGGAGAATGTAAAAATTACTACAAAAAAATTAGAAATACAAAATATCATACGAGAATATTATGAAAAGTATATTGAAACAAACTGTAAAACCTAGAAGGGATGCACAAGTTTCTGGAAACATACTGTCCACCAAGACTAAATCAAGACATAACTGATCCCTTGAAAAAGCAGAGCACTAGAAATGAAATCAAAATAGCAGTATAAAACCTCCCTACAAATAACAGTCCAGGACCGGACGGATTCACTGTGGAATTCTACCAAACATAAAAGAAGAACACATACCTGTCCTTCTCAAACACTTCCAGACGAATGAAAAGGAAGTAATATTCCCAAAGTCACTCTGTGAAACATCAGTACCACAACCAGGCAAATACACTAACAAAATCAGGATTATAGGCCAATATCACTGATGAATACAGACGCCAATATCCTCACCAAAATAGTAACAAATAGAATTCAACACAGAAAGATTATACATCATGACCAAGTGGGGATCATGCCAGGGACACAGGGGTGGTTCAACATATGGAAATCATTCAATGTAATACAGCACATTAACAAGAGAAAGAACCAAAACCACATGATCATCTCAATTGATGCAGGAAAAGCATTTGATAAAATTCAACAACCATGTATGATAAAAATTCTCACCAAATTAGGCACAGAGGGAATATATCTCCACATCATGAAAGCTATAGATAACAAACCTACAGCCAGCATAGTACTCAATGGTGAGAAAGTCAAATTCTTCCCACTAAAATCTGGGAAAGTAAAAGAATGCACACAATCACGACTCCTACTCAAGATAGACTTGGAAGTCCTAGCCACAGCAATCAAATGAGAGAGAAGTAAAAGTGATGAAAATTGGAAATGAAGAGGCAAAAGTCTCACTATATGCACAGAATTCGTTACCATATATAGAAAACTCTTAAAGATCCAGACAAAATTTACTACAGCTGATCAAAGAATTCAGCAAGGTAGTAGGTTACAAGATTTTGCTTCAAATATCAGTGGCATTTCTTTATGCAAAAGATTCACATAATACTATAGAGCTATAGTCAACATGACAGCACTCTATTGGTAGAAAAACATACATATAGGTCGATGGAACAGAATAGAGAGCCCAGAAATGAACCCACAAAATTTTGGTCTATTAATCTGAGACAAAGAAGGCAAGAAATTACAATGGAATAGAGATAGTCCCTTCAGCAACTGGTGTTGGGAAAACTGGACAGCAGCATGTAATTCAATAAAGCTAGAACATTCCCAATGAAGCTAGAACACCATACAAAAAATATAAACTCAAAATAGAAAAATCACTTAAACATAAGAGAAGATACAATAAAACTCCAAGAGAAAGATAAAGGCAAAGCGTTATCTCACATATGTCTGGAAAATTTTCTCGTAGAAGAGAAAAAACAAGAATAAATAAATGAGACCTAATGAAACTTACAAGCTTCTGCACAGTAAAGGAACCGGAAGTAAAACAAAAAGACAACCTACGGAAAGGGAAAAAAATTTGCATATGAAACCGTCAAAGGCTTGATCTCCAGAGTATATAAGCAGGGCATCCAACTGAATAAGAAAAAATAAACAACCCAATGCAAAACTGGGCAGAAGACCTAAACAAGCAATTCTCCAAGGAAGACATACAAATGATCAAAAGGCACATCAGAAAATGCTCAATATCACTGATTATCAGAGAAATGCAAATCAAAACTACAGTGAGGTATCATCTCACACCAGTCAGAATGGCCATCATTCAAAAACCCACAAATGACAAATGCTGGAGAGGCTGTGGAATAAAGGGAACCGTCCTTCACTTCTGGTGACAATGCAGTTTGGTGCAGCCACTGTGGAATACAGGATGAAGATTCCTCAAAAGCCTTGAAATAGACTTACCATATAACACAAGAATCCCTCACCTGGGCATAAATCCAGAAGGAACCCAATTTCAGGAAGACACCTACACCCCAATGTTCATACCCAGCACTATTTACAATAGTCAAGACATGGAAACAGCATAAATGTCCATTGACATTTGACTCGATAAAGAAGAGGTGGTATATTTATACAATGGAATAGTAGTCACTCTTATAAACTGACAACATAATGCCATTTTCAGCAACATGGATGGTCCAGGAGAAAATCAGTCTAAGTGAAGTTAGCCAGAAACAGAAAGAAAAATACCATATGAGATGGCTCATGTGTGGAATCAAAACGCAAAACCAAACCAAACAAAAAAGGCATAAATACAAAACAGAAATTGACTCCCAGGCAGAGAATACAAAGTGTTGGTTGCCAAGGGTTGTGGTGTGGGAAGATATAGGCTGGGAGGTAAAAATTGTAGAATAGGTAAACAGGACTGTACTATATAGCACAGGGAAATATATAAAAGATTTAACGGCAGCTCACAGGGGAAATAATGGGACAACAAATGTATATAAGTTCGTTGTACATAAAAAATTGTGCTCTAAAATGGAATTAGAGACAACTTTGTAAAATGATTGAAAACCAATTAAAAAAGTTAAAAAAAGAAAAAAACATGATCCTAAATATTACAGGTGTAAATATAAATTATAGAGAAAAAACAACTATGCAGAAGAGTAGTAAAACCAAAGATTTTGTTTTTGTTTTCTTTTAAAGATAAGCAAATTCAAAAAACCTCTAGAAAAGTGCATCATGAAGAAAAGAGAGATGCTCCAAAATAATAAAGTCAGAATTAAAAGTGGAGAAATAACAATTGTTCCCTCAGATATACAAAAAAGGGAACATTTTGTCAACATTTACATGGCAATAAACTGGACAACTTAGAAAAAAAAGACAAATGTCTAGAAATAGACAGGAATAAGGTGAAACAAATAATTTGAACAAACTGATTTCTAGAAGAAAGATAGAATCTGCATTTAAAAATTTCGTTGAATATTAGGGCAGATTTTAACAACTCCCGTGGAGAACTGTACAAAAATACAAAGCAGAACTTATATTCTTCAACTATTCAAAAATTGTGAAAATGTGGGAAACTCACAAATTAATTCTATAAAGCTTACATCACCCTGAAAGCAAAGCCAACAAACAAAGTACAAGCAAAGAGAATTTCAAGCCAATAACTTTGGTTGATATAGATGCAAAAATTCAAAAAAAAATATTATTAGAAAACTAAATCCAGCAATACCTAAAATGAATCATACTATGTAATCCACTTTAATTCATTCCTGGGTCATAAGAGAGTTTGAAATTACATGAAATCAATCAGTTTTATACAGCACATTAACAAAAGAAAAAGGGAAAATGATGTGGTCATCCCAATAAATCGATAAAAAAACATTTCACAAACTTCAACTTTTATTCATTAAAACAGCAGCAACATCACCAACAACAAGAACAATAGGATCAACAAAAACAGAAACCACTTACAAAAGTAGGATTCAGGAAATATATCTCAACATAACTAAACTCATTAATTACAGAACAACAGACAACACAATATGCAAAAGTGAATAACTGAAAGCCAAGTTGAGGAATAAAGCAAGGATGCCCACTCTCACCCTTTCAATCAAACACAGTATGGGAACTCCAAGCAACAGCAATCAGACAAGAAAAAAATTATTCAAGTTGGACTGAATGAAGTTAAACTGTTATTATTTTAGATGACATGATAATCTATAGAGAGAACCCTAAAGATTCTCCACACCAAAACAACTAAAACTAATAAAGACATTTAGCAAAGCAGCATGATTCGTGATTAATATACAAAAACTGTCACATTTATTTACACTAACAATGAAATATTCCATAATTTTAAAAAACCCATATGAAATCAGATCAAAAATAAAAACCTATGAAAAACCCAAGATAATACAATCAATAGGAAACTGATAAAGAAATTTTAAGATGTTGCAAAGAAATGGAAAGAAGTCTCAAAGTCTTAGTTTAGAGGAATTAATATTGTTAAAATATACATACTACATAAGGTGTGTACATATATAAAGTGATTCAGATCGAAGTACATGATATTTTCCACAGAAATTAAAACAGTCCTAAGATTTGTATGGATCTGCAAAAGAACCAGAACTGCAAAAGAAACAATGAGGAAAAAGAACAAATTTGGAGGCATAAACCACAACCCTCCTATCTCAGACTATATTACAAAAACAGTAATTAAAACAACACAATACTGGAAAACAAACAAACATCTATATCACTGGAACAGAACACAGAGGCAGAAATAAAACATCACACCTATGGTCAACTAATCTATGACAAAGGAAACAAAAATATACAGTGCCTTAATTACAGCTTTCAGGAAGAGATGTTGAGAAAGCTAAACAGCTACATGTAAATCAATGAAATTAGAACACTCCCTCACACTGTATAAAAATAAACTCAAAATGTTTTAAATATCTGAATCTAATACATGACACAATATAACTCCTGGAAACTAACATATGCAAAACAAGACAAAAATTGAAGCAAAATTTTCTTATGTCACTCTCCCAAGCTGAAAACTATAAAAGCAAAATAAACAAATAGGTTCTAATTAAACTTAAAAGGTTCTACACAGCAAAATTAACAATATGTAAAGATGAACTTCCAAAAAGGAGAAAACATTTGGAAATAATGCAATCTACAAGAGGCTAATTTCTAAAGTACACACATCGTTCATACAACTCCATTTCAAAAATCTACAAACAACTCAACCAGAAAATGAGCAGAAGGCATGTCTCTAAAGGAGACACGCAGATGACAAACAGGAACATAAAAACGTGCTCACATTGCTAATCATTATACAAATGCAAGACAAAAATAAAATAATGTATTAACTCACACTACTGAGAAGGGCTGTCATCAAAATGTCTGCAAATAATAAATACTCGGGAGGTTGTGGACAAAAAGGGACTCTCCAATGCTGTTGGTGGGAATGAAAATTGGTGCTTCCACATTGGAAACAGTATGGAAGTTCTTTCAATAATAAAAATAGACCTATCATATGACACAGCAATCCCACACCTGGGTATAAAAAACATAAAACCTGAAAACAATGAATCCTAGTGTAAAATATAAGAAGTACACTCTGACATTGGACTTAATTTGATTCTACATATGTCTCCTCTGGCAAAGGAAGCAGAAGCAAAACTTACAAAATATGATTGTATCACTCTAAACAGATTTACACTAAAGAAAAAAATGATCAATAAAATGAAAAGTCAACCAACACATTGGAAGAATTTATTTGCATGTGATATTTTCCAATCAAGTGTTAATATGCAAATATATGGCAAATTCATACAGCATAACAACAACAAAAATGACCAAACAATCCAATTAAATAAAATATCCGTAGGAACTGAATAGATAGATCTGAATCAATTTTTTGTAGAAAACATACAGTTGACTAAATGACACATGAAAATATGTTCAGAGTTATAAATTATAAGGAAAGTCATAAACCAAAAATGAGACAAGACCTCACACTTGTCAGAAGGTTCTCATCAAAAAGAAAAGAAATAGATGTTGGTGAGATTGTGGAGAAAAAGTAACACCATGGACACTGTTGATAGGAAAGCAAAGTATTGTTACCATTGCATATATACATCAAATTTTCTTCATCCATTTTCCTGTCAAGGGATCTTGGGTTTGTAGGCCCCTGTCTGAAGGCTCTAGAGAATAAGCCCATGGGCTGAACTGATAAACAAACTGTGAGGAATGTCACATATTCAGGCTGGATAAGAAATGACCTGCTAAATGTATCCAGTATGGATGGCTGGATAGCCTATGCTGGGTAATATACTTAGAGGAGAACAACCTAAGACAGGCAGAGCCGGCTGGATAAGAGATCGCCTACTTAATGAAGTTCCGTGATGAACTTTAAAACAATCCTTGATCATTTAACATCCTGTGATTACTAAGGAGCATGGGGACATAAATCGTTTAAGATTATTTACATTGTTATAACTTAGATGATATGAGAGGCATTGTGCCTGTCCTATATAAAACCTTTTTCTATGAATCAATAAACAGTGAACTGCTTCGCTTCTGTCCACACAGTGTTCGTGTGTATATGATATCATGCCACTGAGAGGGTAAATTTAATTTTTTGGGAGTATCTTAAAAGGATGTTTCATTATATATAAGGCTATTTCTGCACCTATTAGGATGATTGTGTGAGTTCTTTTACTCACTCTATTAGTGTGGCATGTCACCTTTATTCATTTGAATATTTTGAAGTATCCTTAAACCCAGGGATAAATCCCTTTACTCACGTATGTTTATGATACATTAAATGTGTTGTTGAATTCATTTTGCTTGTGTTTTGTTGAGAATTTTGGCACATATATTCATCAGGCATAATCTTCTATATTTTGCGTATAATGTCCTTTCTAGATTGGTTATGCAAATAAAGCTGGCATCATAAAACAACTTTGGAATCTTTCACCCCCTTCAAATTCTTGATAGATTTGGGGAAGAATTGGTGAAAAATTGTCTTCAAGTGTATGATAGAATTCACCAGTAAAGTCATCTTGTTAATTATTCCTGGTTTGGGAGTTTTGGATTACTGATTTACTCATACACACTTCTGCTTTATTTAGCTTTCTAATTACTTCTTGCTTCACTATTGGAAGACATGTGTTTCTGGGTATATATCTTTTGTTCTAGGTCATTCAAATCGTTGGCTAGTGTTAATTTCTTATCATGCTATGCATCTCTACAACATGAGTGGCAATATCAGCTCTTTTATTTCTACTTTTATTTGAGTCTTTATTTTCTTAGCCAACCTAAACTTTTGTCCACTTTATGTTGAAAGGAAACAGACTTAGGTATAATATTTTTATCTTTTCATTTGTTTCTCTTGTTATTTGCCTTGCTTTCATTCATTCAAATTTCTTCTTTATTCTTTCTGTTTTCTCCTAGTTTCTTGATGTGTAAAGTTAAGTAGTGTGAATCATTGTATTTCTTTTATTATTAAATATTATTTTTTACTTATTTATTTATTTATTTACATATTTTTTCATTTATTTATCTTTGAAATATGCCATTTACAATGTATCAATCTGTGGTGTATAGCACAGTGCCCCCGTACATGCATAAATTTCTGTGCCTATTAAACTTTATTTCATGATATTTAACTTACTGCCCTGTGTCATACAAAAGAAACTTTGAAAACATCTATTTTTATATATATAGTGGATAACATTTAGAAATATACAGCTCCCAAATATATCCTCAACCAGTCCCTTTCTGCAGTAACCGTAAGATTATTAAGTAGATCTTTAAGTGTATTTCAGTTTTGCAGATGAAATCATAGTGTTCACATGCAAATTATTTTTTTCAGGTTCTACATATGTCATGTCCTGTGTTATTTTTCTTTCTCTTTCTGGCTAACTTCAATTAGAATGACACTTTTTGGGGACATCCATTTTGTTGCAAATGTCATTGTTTTATCATTTTTTATTGCAGAGTATTATTCCATTGTGTAAATAATGCATAACGTCTGTATACTGTCATCTCTTGTTGGACAATTAGGTTGCTTCTATGTCTTGGCTGTTGTATATAACACTGCTAAGAACATTGGGGTGCAGATGTCTTTTTGAAATAAGGTTCCCTTTGATATATACTCAGAAGTGGGATTGCTGGATCATATGTTAAGTCTATTTTTATACTTTAGAGGAATCCCCACCCTGTATTCCACAGTGACTACACCAAACTTCATTCCTACCAACAGTGTAGGAGGGTTCCCTTTCTCTACAGCTTCCCCAGCATTTATTGTTTTTTGACTTTTGAATGATGGCCATTGTGACTATTGTGAAGTGATACTTCATTATACTTTTGAATTGCCCTTCTCTGATAATGATAGTGAGCAATTATTTTTTCATAAATCTGTGTGGCATTTGAATGTCTCTATTGGAGAATTGCTTGTTTAGGGCTTTGGCCCATTTTCAGATAGGGTTTCTTTTTATTATTATTATTAGTTTGTATGAAGTCTTTATATTTTGGAAATTTAGCCTTTGTCAGTTGCATCATTTCTAAATATTTTCTTTAATCCTCTAGGTTGTCATTTTGTCTTGTTTATGGTTCCATTTGTTGTGCAAAAGCTTATAAGTTTAATTAGGTCCCATTTATTAATTTTGCTCTTACATCCATTACCTGGATAGGCTGTTCAAGGAGATCATTGCTGAGATTTATCTCAGAGTGTTTTCCATGTTTTCTTCTAGGAGATTTACTGTGTCTTGCTTTACATTTAAGTCTTCAAGTCATTTTGAGTTTATTCTTGTGTATGGGGTGAAGGATTGTTCTAACTCCATTGCTCTGATGCTGCTATCCATTTTTCCCAACACCAGTTGGTGAAGAGATGATATTTTCTCTGTCATAAGCTTGGATACTCTTTAAAATTTTAATTGAACATAGGCCTGTAGATTTATTCATATCCTCTCTATTCTGTTCCATTGGACCATATGCCTGTTTTGGTACCAATATCATGTCATTTTGATTATTGTAGCTCTGCAATACTGTAGGGAGAACAGGTGGGTTATTGCCCCAGCCTCTTTATTTGTCTTCAATATTGTTTTGGAAATTATGGATCTTTTAGATTCTATATAAATCTTATGATCATTTGTTTCAGTCCTAAAAAGAAATGTTTTTCATAATTTGATAGGAACTCAGTTTAAGTCTATGTATTGCCTTGGGCAGTATGGCCATTTAAACAGTATTATTTCTTCCATTACAAGACCATTGGGTATCTTTTCAATTTTTCAAGTCTTTCTTGATTTCCTTAATCAATGTTTTCTTCTTCTCCATGTATAAATCATTCACCACCTTGGTTAGAGCTATTCTTAATCATTATATCCTTTAGGGTGCAGTTATAAAAGGGGTTGTTTCTGTACTTTGATTTCCTGTTGATACAATGGTAGTGTAAAGAAATGTAATTGGTTTTTGTAAATTAATCTGGCTACCTTACCCAGTTCCTTTTTTAGCCTAAGTATTTTTTTGTGAAGCTTCAGAGTTTTCTATATATAGTGTCATGTCTGCGTATCATGACAATTTTAACTGTTCTTTTCCATTCTCAATAGTTTAACTTATTTTCCTTGCCTGATCATTGTGGCTAGGAATTCCAAGACTATATTGAATTGAAATTGTGAGAATGGACATCCTTGTCTTGTCTCAGGTTTTTGTGGGAAGGGTTTCAGTTTTTCACCATTGAGTATATTGCTGGCCATATATCTGTCATAAATAGCTATTATTATGTTGATATATGGTCCCTCTATGCCCACTGTGATAAGAATTTTATTGCAAATAGATGTTAAATTTTATCAAATGCTTTTTCTGCATCTACTGAGATGATCATATCGTTTTTGTCTTCTCTTTTGTTGATATGGTGTATCACAATTGATTGATTGATTTGCATATGTTCAACTATTCTTGTGTTCCTGGGATGACCTTAACTTGTTCATGGTGCATGATCTTTTTTTTACATGATGTTGGATTCTGTTTGTTAATAATTTCTTAAGGACTTTTACATCTATGTTTATCAATGATATTGGCCTATAGTTTTCTTTTTGGGGTAGTGTCTTTGTCTGGTTTTCGTATCAGGTTGATTTTGGCTTTATGGTGTGAGTTTGGGAGTACTCTCTCCATATCAATCTTTTGGAAGAGTTTGAGGAGGACTGGTATGGATTTTCTTTGTATGTTTGGTCAAATTCCCCAGTGAAGCTATTTGGGTCTGAATTATTTTTGCGGAGAATTTTTATTTTATTTATAATTCTATTCCATTTCTGATTGTCTGTCTGTTCTAATGGTTAATTTCTTCTTGATGCAATATTGGTGGGCTAAATGTTTCCAAAAACATCTCCATTTCTTCCTGGTTATCCATTTTTTTTCATACAGTTGCTCATGGTAATCCCTTAAGATACTTTGTGAATTTGTTGTATTCTTTGTAGTTTCTCCATATTCATTTCTTATATTATTTGTGTTCTCTCTCTTTTTTGTTGTTAGTGACCCTGTCCAGAGATTTGTCAATTTTGTTTAAAATTTCAAAAAAAGTATTTGATTAAATTTTTTTCTATTTTTAAATCTGTATTTCAATTCTTTCCTCCTTGATCATTAATTTTCCCTCTTTCTGATGACTTTGGGTTTTGTTTGCTCTTCTTTTCATGATTAATTTACATAGAACATTAGATTATTTATTTGAAATTGTACTTCTACTTTGAGAAGGGCTTTGTCAGTATGAACTTCACTCTTAAACCTGCTTTAACTGTATTCCATAGACATTGTGTACTGTTTTGTCATATTTCTCAAGATATATTTTAATTTCTTTTTTTACTTCAACAACTCCCCCCTTTGTTATAGTACCATGTTGTTTAATCTGGGTGCTGTAATTTTTTCTCCCTGCTTTTCTGTGAAGGATTTCAAGTTTCATGATATTATACTCAGAAAAAATGCTTGAAATAATTTTTGTCTTCTTAAATTTGTTGAGGCTTATTCTGAGCCTGAGTACATAATCTTTTCTAGAAAATACTCCATGTGAACTGGAAAAGAATGTATATTCTGTTTTGGGGAGAAGTACTGTTTTGAAAATATCAACCAACTCCAATTATTTTATCATGTCTTTTTGTATCTTTGTTCCCTTATTAATTTTCTTTCAGAAAGACCAGTTTAGTGATAGTAATGGGGAGTTATAGTCTCCTACTGTGATTGTGCTCCCATCCATTTCTCCCTATCTATTAGTATTTGCTTTATGTATTTAGATGATCATATATTGAACGCATATATTTTAATGAGTTTAATACCCTCATTTTGTATTGCTCCTTTAATCATTATATCATGTCCTTGTTTATATTTCTCTATGGCCTTTTGTTACAAAGTCTATTTTGTGTGAACTCAGTACTGCTAGTCCTGCTTTCTTGTCATGTCCATTTGCATGGAATATACTTTTCCATCTTCTGACTTTCAATTAATGTGTGTTCCTCTTACTAAAGCAGGACTCTTGTATGGTTTTTAATGTAGGGTCTTGTTATAATATCCCATCTGACAATATATAATTTTGATTGAAGCACTAAGTCCGTTAACATTTGTGATAATTTGTGATAGACTGGTGTTTATTTCCATTTTGAACTTCATTTTCCAGTTGATTTGGTATTTCCTTTTTGTTCGTTTCATTTTCTTTTTGTGGCTTGATAAGTTTTCTTTTATTATCTTTGTTTCTTTTTGGCTTTTTTACTTCATTGTAAGATTTTGACTTATGGTTACCCAGTTTTGTATGTATATTGACCCATTACTATAAATTTTATTATAACTGATAGGAATACAAACTGTAACCCCACCTATAGAGAAGAGAAACAAGAAGAAAATACACTGTATTGTTCTGTTTCACTCTCTGAGCCTTAAAAATTTTGATGTTCTGTTTTACAACATCATGTTTATTGTATTGTAAGACATTGTAGTTATACCTTTCTAATTATGGCTTTCTCCTTTCTATAGCATCCTGCTTCTTTTTTATTTAGAGTAGATCTTTCATTATTTCTTTTTCTTTTGCTAAATTCTTTTAGTATTTGCTTTTGTGGAAGTTATTTATATCTCCTTCTATTCTAAAGGATTGCCTTACTTGATAAATTATCTCAGATATCAGTTTTCTTTCATTCAGAAATTTGAGTATGACTTGCCACTGCCTTCTGCCTGTTGTACTTGTGTAGGAAGCGTGTTTACAAACATAATATATATAATTATATATATATGAATTGAATATATAGAAATGAAGTTAACAAATAAGGAGAAAACATATATAATGGAAAATAGAAAACATTGATGAAGGAAATTAAAACTGATCCAAAGAAATGAAAATATCTCTAATGTTAATGATGTGAAACAATGTGGTTGAAACAACCATTCTACCCAAATCAATCTACATTTAGTGTGATTCATATCAAAGTACCCATGAGATTTTTCCATTTAATAGAACAGATAATTTAAAAATTTATATGTAACCACATAGATCATGAGTTGCCAAAATAAACTTGAAAAAGTGTATTAAATCTAATAGTGTAAAGTTCTCTGATGTTAAACAGTCCAACAAAGCTTTAGTAATTTAAACAACATGATACTGGCTCAAAAACAGACACCAATCAATAGAAGAGAATAGAGAAACTAGATATAATCCCTCACACCTATGATCAATTAACCTATGAAAAAGGAAGCAAGAGTATAAAATGAATAGACATTCTCCTCAATAAGAAATGCAGGGGAGATTGAAAATATAAAAGATAGATTAGAATAGTTCCTAACAGTGTATACAATCCATAAGCAGAGAATATCTTTATATTTATTTTGTTTACTTATATTTCTTGCACCTGTAATTTATAGATCTATGTTTAGATCTTTTATTTCACATATGAAATGTATTCCTAGTTTATTCTTTTTGGTATAAATATACACACAATTGTTTTCCTAATTTCTCTTTCTGATAATGTTTTATTACTATATAAAAATGCATCGGACATATGTATACTGTTTTTGTATTCTGCAAGTATACTAAGTTTGTTCATTATTCATAACAGTCACTGGAGGAGTATATGGTGTTTTCCATCTATGTATAATTATGTCATCTGTAAAAATTTTAATGCTTTTTTACAAGTTGGATGCCTTTTTTATTTTCTTGTGACTAGATTTTCTGGCTAAGACTTCTAGTAGTGTAATTTAGTACTTGTGAGAATGAGCTAACTTTTCTTATTACTGGACCAAAGGAAAACCTTCCTGTAAGTTAACATTGAACTTGATGTTAGACATGGGTTTTTCATATATGCCTTTTATTATGTTTAGTTACATTCTATTTAAAGTGAATTTGTTAAAATATGTTTATAAAAAAGTAAAGATCAGATCTGTGAATAATTTTCCTACATTTTTTGAGATTATTGTTTTTGAATTCACTGCTTTTTAAGGGATTGTATCACATATATTGATTTGCATATGTTAAGTAATATTTATGAATCAGGACTAAATCCCTCTTAACTATAGTTTATAATACTTATAATATGTAATGAATTTAGTTTGCTAATATTTATTTAGAATCGAATGTACACATACTGAAAGAGAAATTTACATTGTAGCTTGAGTGTACATTTATTTATTTAAAAATTTTATCCTTCACATTGAATTTGGCTTATGTTTAATGGAATTTATTTCTAAATAAAGTATATAACTTTTTGTAGAACTTGATTTACTGCAGTTTACTGATACAGAACATAGCTATTATTTACAATTAGTGAACAAAGCACTTGCCTTAAAATGCCATATTTTACTAACAATGTCAAATGTTTCAGGCTGAGATACATATTGCTTCCTAAAATGTATTATCTGGTCTTTTCCAACCGAACACACATATAGTGTTATTTGTTTTTTGATTGTTTTGATTGTTTGCCCCTTAATGGAGGCACTGCTTATTGAACCCAGGATCTTGTGCGTAAGTGTATTTATCAACATCATCTTGCAACACTTAACAGAAGCCATGAGGGTATGGATTATAAAGATGACTGAAAAACCTCTCAGTGAAAGAACGGCAATAATAAGCATTTGTAAATATACAATAAGATTTTCTCTTTTGTAATTTAAGAGTAGAATAGTAAATTACAATTGTTTTACTTATAGAACTGAATTACAATTTTAAAAAATTCCGCCTTTTCGGATTTTTTAAATTTGATTCATTATTTTTATCGAATTTTCATTCATAATAATTTACCATTTATTTATATGCAAAACAAATAAACTGATATTTATTCTGCTCATGTTTTGAATATACAGCTAGTTATTATAAAGTACACAAATAAATACCTACTTCCATTTGTAAATGAAATTATGTTTCACTTTAATTACAAATGATTTTGAAATAGACATACATTTTCTGAACACGTTTTACACAAATTTCACTTTAAATTCCAAAAGTGTAAAATTATTTTATATATTTTTGCCTTATTAATTCTCTGTTCACAAATCTGGTATAAATTTCTGTACAAAACAATAGAGATTTGTTTTATTTCATAGACCTCAAAATTAAATTATTTAAAAAGATTTCATTGGGATAATATTTGCAGATCACACTATAAAAATAAACATCTTATATGTTTTATTTTAACTGGATGAATGAGAAGGAAACACTGGCTGAATGTTACACTTGAGTTGCTGGGAGACCAGTCATTTTGTGATGTCACAGCTTCTCAAGTTGAGAATCATTGAGAAGACCTAGCAGTTTATCTGCAGGCCTACCAAAGAAGCATTTGAAGCTGCAGTGCTCAAAACCATGCATATTAGGATAATTGCTGTAGAAAATTTATTTGAGATGGCAAATGATTCTTCGGAAATTCAAGATGTGTCTTGTAAAGATGGACCAACTGGTTCAGGAAACCCTGGTAGACTCTGTTGTGTGATCAAACATTTTCTGTGGACTCGGACTTGAGGTCTATGAGTGAAGAAAATGCTTTTCAGACTTTGAGGAATCCTTGATAAAAACACCATGTTACACACATTGTGTCTCTGAAACCTTTCCTTGTCTAACTTGGATACCAGCACAGTAAGCAAAGCACACACCGCAGGATGCATTTTAGTATTTAGTGAATGAAAAATACATGTTGACTTTAAGCAAAATCTACTTTCATGGAATAACAGGACTCTCATGGTTTTCAAACTATTTCATTATGGTCTTTACTCTTCACCACAGACTAGCTCTTTTCATAGCCCAAAGACTACTCAATCAAGACAGTAAGTGGAGGCAGCTACAGGAGACAAAGTATTATTTTCTTCTTAATTCATGCCTCCAGAGGCCTAAAGCATTCCATTCTCATTTGCTGGATATTTTGCTGTCTCTTCATCACACACCCACCCCAAAATAGCTGATTCCTTCCCCATACCAATAACTATACTGACTTCTAATTAATTTACTTCTTAGAATCAAAGCTTTGTCCAGAATAGAGAGTGCCATTGCAAACATGTAATGTAGCTTTATACATCCCACATAACTTGTACCCCTTCTAACTTTCACACAGGTAGTATATAAGAGGTACTAGCCCCTTGGTTGGGGTGGTCGTATTCAGTAACTTAATTGCAATCTGAAATGTGTGGACTAGAAGTAGGCGAGGGTGGTGGAATTAAAAATTTGTCTAACTGCAAGAATACCAAATTTCTGCAGATATTAGGAAATATAAAACACTCATGGAAGACTTTGACAATTTCCAATTAGTTTAAAATAAATGGTGAAGCATTTTCAGAATGTGAAATACCCTGAAATGCTGGAAAATTTGTAGGCAAGTTCAGGATGTCTAAGGCTGCTGCTCATAATCATGCAGCCAATGTCAGCTGATAAGACTGGAATGGCAACATTGAGTCCTAAAAATATGTCACCAGTTGTGAAGAAAGCCATTGATAATCTGGAGAAAGGGCAAATGCGTCAGGGTGAGCTCTTGCAACATCCCACCAATATGACCATTACCAAGAGAAGAAATGAGACCACTTGCAGCAGGAGAACACTTTCTGGACAGCAGTGGATTTTCCTATAACAGAAACATCAAGCTTTTAAGTTTGTCAGCTCAACTCTAATGGTGGCTATGTTGTTGCTTACATTAGCAGTCTGGGGTTCAGATGGGCTGGTTTAGCAGCTAGTTTCCAGCTCTCTTATTAGACAGTGGGTCTTACCATGATCATCTTAACAGGATTCTATACTGACAAGTCAAAATCTACAGTTTAATTTCAAAATTAGAAATTCTGAGGAAGAATATTATTTGTTTGTCCATCTGCAGTGTTCTACCTGGAAAAATCTAGACTATTGGCAAAAGTACAAAAGTTGGCTGGTGCTTTGAAAACTATTCTCTGAGCTCTGCCCACTGAATTCTTTCCACTAAATACTACAAATTTGTCTACCACTGTGTGTGTGTGTGTGAAATGGATTGTTAAGCTGTAACTAAGTTTGTCTTAGTTGAGTCATCAATGAATTATTCCCCTGCATTTGGAAGAATTTCTGTGAATTAAGATTTTAATTGAGCCACCAGATTTCCTTCTGATCAGGGAGAGGTAGGTTATATTTCTCCAAGTATACTAATTGTTACCTTTTCATTGAATCCCAAGCTGATGCTAGGGCCAAGCCACTGAACACTTGAATTGGACTGAGGCATATATATTCTCCAGTCCCCGGAGCCCAGCATAGGACTGTGTCTCCTTTTCAATTTAAGCTTATGTCTAATTTTTTATCTTCTAATTCTCATTGTTGACACAACTTATTTGGGCTTTGAACACCCGTTGACTAATTTATAGGGACTGAACTACTGACTTGTTCCCATTCACCTAGAAATTGAAATAACCTTCTTTCTTTGGACTAACTGGAATAGAGTGAGCATAGTCATCATTTTTAAAGCAGTCCTCAGTCCTAATAATGCAGAACCTTTACAGTTCTTTGCCCAGTACTTGAAGAAGAATATTTGTTTTGGATCTCAGGGATTATCCTCACATCCCTTAATGCAACCATGAGAAAACACCACATTGTTATCCAAAATAAAGTCTTTGTCAGTATTGTATTCCCATTGCAAAACAGTTAAGAATTGTAGGAGTTCTGAGATTTTACCATGCTGAGATGCTTAGCAACATAGCATGCTCCTTTCTTACCGATGCTGTTGTGGAGATGAGACCATCAGTTAGAGACAGTGAACTTTATCAGTCACAGCAAGAATGGCCAGGGTTAACATTTGTATCCATTCCCCAATCTCAGATGAATACACAGAGTGAAATTTTGATGCCTACAGACGCAGTGGGCTGTTAACATGAATAAAGTTTAAGGCATGTTCAAACACTAATTATATTAGTATCTTCATGTATTATTTAATAGATTCACCTAGATATTAGTATCTTTACCAAGGATAAGTATATTATGACTCAAGTTTACTTACTGCACTAACAATCGTGAGAAATGACATGGGAAAAAATGACCATTGACTTTCCATTTTTTCTTCTGCTTCTATTGAGATATAATTGGCGTAGAACATTGTGTAAGTTTAGGTGGATAGGACAGTGATTTGATTTACAAGTATCATGAAATAAATATCGTAGCAAATTTAGGGAGAATTCATTATCTCATTTAGATAAAATATTAAAGAAATACCATTTGTCTTTTGGTTGTGATGAGAAAACTTATTGTCTACTCTCTTAACAACATTCATATATAACATAAAGCAGTATTAATTTTAATTTTCATGTTACTATGGGTCATCCCTAGAATACGTTTGTTTTACGGCTGGAGGTTTTAGCTTTTGAGTGCATTAATCAAATTCTCCATTCCCAACCCCTGCCTCTGTTAAATACAAATCTAATTTTATTTTCTAGAAGTATGTTTGTTTGTTTTTGAAGTGTACTATAATCTATAACAGTGTGTTAATTTCTCTTACACAACATACTGTTTGCTATTTTTAATACATTTCAAACTGATCACATAAATAAATCTAGTTTTGTTGTGTTACTATTTAAAGATATTTCATTGTTATTGACTATTCCCCATACAGCATATTTCTTGTACCTGACTCATTTAATTTGCAACTGGAAAATTTTCTCTCTTAATTTTCCTGAAGTATTTCTTTTTCTTCACCACATTTCCCTCTTTCTTGTGAACAACCTGTTTATTTCTATATCTATAACTTCTTTTCTGTTTTGTTATTTTCATTTATTTTAAATTACAAGTATGAGTAAAACCATTCAGAATTTGTCATTCCCTGTCTGACTTATTTCACTTAGAATATTATATTCTTTGTCTACCCATTTGTTGCAAATAACAAGAATTTATTCATTTTAGAGCTGAGTAATAACCCATTGTATTTAATGTGTGTGTGTGCATATTTTTATTTGTGTGTGTGTATATATATATAAATATAGATAAATCTGTAGTTAATAGATGTGTAGATATATATACTATAAACACACATATTTTTTACCCATTATCTATTAATGAGCAATTAATTTGCTTCTATATCCTGGCTATTGTAAATAATGTCACAATGAATATGGGGTTGAATTTATCTTTTCTGATTAGTGTTTTTGTTTTCTTGGAATAAGTACCCTGATATGGAATTGTTGGATCATATTTCATTTTTAATTTTAAGATAAAACTCTATACTGTTTTCCACAGTGGCTGCACAAATTTACATTCACTCCAGCAGTGCATCAGGGTTGTTTTTCTTACATCCTCACCAACACTTATATTTGTTATCTTTTTGATAATAGTCATTCTGACAGGAGTGACATAAAACCTCACTGTGTTTTGGACTTGCATTTTTCTGATGGTTAGTGATGTTGACCGATTTCATGTGCCTGTTGCTTACATTTCCCCCACTGTATATTCATTTTTATAATGGGCTAATTGACCATAACACTCTGATTTCATTTTTAGACGTTCTCTTGTGTTCCATTATTCTGTTTGTTCTGTACCACTACCATATTCTTTTTAATACTGCAGCTTTGTATGATAGCTTAAAATCTGGGACTGTGATACATCCTGTTTGTACTTTGTCAAAGTTGTTTGTGTTTTTAGTTTGTTTGTTTTCTTTTCTTGTCTTTTTTTTTTAGTGATTTCAACTCTTATGTGTTTATATGTAAATTTAATAATTAATTTTTGTGTCTGAAAATGCCCTTGGTATTTTGATAGGTACTGAATTTAATTTGTGTATATTGTTGTCTAGTACTGTCATTTAAACAATTTTTTTGTAATCTATGAAAAGTGTATATCCTTTCATTTGTTTGCATTATCTTCAACTCCTGTTATAATTATTTTATATGTTTCTTAGTACAGATCTTTTACCTCCTTGGTTGCTTACATTTCTTGATTTGTTTTGTAATGCAACTGTAAATCAGACAGTTCCCTCATTTTCTCTATATGTTAGCTTGTTGTTAGTGTGTAGAAATGCAAGATTTCTGTATGTTAATTTTACATTGAAATTTTACCAAATGCATTGATAAGCCCAAATAGTTTTGTGGCGTCTTCTTTAGGATTTCAATTTAAAGTATGTCATCTGCATACAGATTCTTTTACTCCTTTTCTTAATTAGCTATATTATATTTACATTTATTTTGGATTGCTATGGCTAGAATTTCCAATACTATACTGAATAAAAGTGTTAAGACTGAGCATTCTTGTCTTCTTCCTGCTCTTAAAGGAGATGCTTTCAGCTTTTAATCAGTGAGTGTCATGTTAGCTGAGTTCTTGTCATATGAGCACTTAAGTCTGTTGAGGTATGTTCCTTATGCTCACTTTGAGGAGAAATATAATTATAAATAGATACTGAATTTTTCAGAACATTTTATGACTCTTTTGATGTGACCATATAATTTTTATTCTTCAATTTGTTAGTGTGTTTTATCATAATAATTAAATTTTGGTTAATATATCACATTTTCATCCCTAGAATAAAATGAATTTAATAATAAACTATAATCCTTTTAATGTATTTTTTGCTTTGCTAACATTTTAGTAATGAATTTTGCATCTATGCATGTCCATAGTATTTTACCTGTAATTTTATCAGGTATTTGTTCCAGTTTTAGTAGTAGTGTGATACAGAAAGGTGGGGTAAGAAGCCTTCCTTCCTCTGCAAATTTTTGGAGTTCTCTGAGATTTATAGGTGATAGTTCTTCTCTAAATGTTTGTCAGAAGTCACCTGTGAAGCTCTCTAGGCCTGGAATTTTGTTTCTTGGGAGATTTTGTTTAATTACTTATTCAATTTCATTTGTGAAAATCTGTTCATATTTTCTATTTCTCATTCCGTTCTGGAGATTACATCTTTCTAAGAAATTGTCCATTTCTTCTAGTGTTTCCATTTCAATTGGCATATAATTTGTGGTATATTCTTATGATGCTTTTTGTTACTTTGTTATAAATGGTAACTTCTCATTTATTTTGGAGCTTATTAATCTGTACTGTCTATTTTGCTCATGAGTCTGGTTAAAGTTTATCAATATTATTTTTCATTCATAAGCCATTATTTAGTCTGATTAGATGTTCCTATTTTTAATCTTTATTTTATTTATTTATGTTCTGCCCTTTCAGCTGTTTTACTTTCTACTAAAATGTTTGTTTATTATTTTGCTACATCTTTTTTTTTTTAAGATTCTGTTAAAAGAGAGAGATGTTTCTTATTTGTATAAGTGGGATTATTTTGCTATAAGCATCCCTATTAATACTGCACTTTCTATACCCCATGGACTTTTTTTTGTAGTCATATTTCTTTATATATTTTTTTCTTTGATTTATACAGTAATCCATTTGTTGTTTAATATTGTATCCTCCACACTTTACAATTTTTCCCAGGTTTTTCCTTTTAGTAAATTTATTTTCTAACAAAATCCATATGTTTCTTCACAAAACAAGGAGAAAAATAATAAAATTTATTCAAAAATATGAAAGACCCAAATTTTCTAAAATTATCTTTGAAAAACCAACAAAACTGTGGGTATTATCCTCCCTGACTTTAGAACATACTACAAAGCAACAGTAATGAAAACATCAAAAAATGGCACTAAAGAGACACGTAGAACAATGGAACAAAATGAAGTCTCCTAATATAAATCCACACACACATGGTCAATTAACCTACAATGAAGGAGACAAGATTATACAATGGAAAAAAGGCAGTCTCTTCAACAAGTAGTTCTGGGAATAATGGACAGTACATATAAAACGGAGATGTAAGAGCACTTCCTTCTAGAGTATAAAAAATAAGATAAAACATGGATTAATTTCCTAAATGTAAAACATGAAACTATACAATTTCTTACCAAGAAGAGGAGCAGAACTGCCTTTCAGATAAATCATAGCAATATTTATGTTTGATCTAACTCCTAAGTAGAAAAAAAAGGAAACTAAGATTAACAGTTTACAATTTTACTGAGGAAAATATAGATGTAATATGTGATAAAGCGATTCCACTTGTTGTATGAGAGACGTGCAAAACCTTTTGCAGAGCAAATGAAACCTTCAGTAAGACTATGACAACTCACAGAATCGAATGAAGAATTTCAGACAACGAAACCAATATTTTGTTAATATCCATAATATGTAAATAACATATTAGACCCAAGATTTAAAAAACAAACATACCAATTTAAAAAAGTTTAAGGATCTTCATGGAAACTTTTCAAAAACAGACATGTGAATGATTGTCATGCACATAAAAAGAAACATAACATTGCTATTCATTAGGAAAACATAAATCAAAACCAGAATGAAATGTAATCTCACAGCAACCAAAATGGCTATTAAAAAAGTCTTCAAATGACAAAAATTAATAAGAATATCGATAAAATTGAACCCAGGTACACGGTTGGTGGAAATATAAATTGATGCATCCACTATTATAAAAGTGTGGACAGTGACCAGAAAACTAGAAATAGAAGCATTATATGTTGCATCAATTCCAGTTTATGATATAAATCTGAAAAAAATGAAAACGTTAACTTTAATGGATATATTACCCACAATGTTCTTAACAACATCATTTATAATAGTCAAGGAGAGATGCACAACTCAACTGCCCATCAACAGATGATTGGCTGAAGTAGATGTGAGATATAGATAACATAATAAATACTTAGTCATTGTCATATCAAAAAATAAAATTCTTCCTTTTGGAGCAATGAGAATGGACCCAGAAAGTGTTGCACATAGGAAAATAAGTCATACAGAGAAAAACACTCTGTGTTATCACTTACACGAGGAAAGTAAATATATAAGAGAAATAATCATAAAAATCAGAAATAGAATCACATATTTATGTGTAGTGTACCAATAGTGGTTTCCTGTGGGGACAGGGAAAATGGAGAAAATAGAAATGTGCAAGCAACTAGTTATATATTAGAGAAGCAAAAGGGCTATATTTACACCACAGAAAAATATTTTAATAATTTAAATGATTTTAAAGAGATTATAGGCATATATTATACTAAAATGTGCATGTATGTAGGAAAAGTTTCTTTACTGTTTTTTAATGTCCTTTGTAGAATTTAAGCTTTTAAATGAAAAAGCATATACTTTTAAAAAAGTGACATAAGGTTAAAATATTTCTGTCTCTCTCCTTAAATCTACAGTTAGTGAAACAATCGCATCTCAACAAAAATAACTAGAACATAAAACAATACTCTAGGACGCATATGTACAGCTGAACTTTGGTGGGCTAAAACACATAAAGGTGGCTGAACTGAGGGAAGAGCAGAGTTGGTGCCTGCGTCCAAGGCCCACTGACTAGGGTATCTGAGCCCACAGGTTCAGAGTACCCAGTAGAAACAGGGTCTCAGTTGGTCACACAGCTTCAGCCTCCAAATGCACCAGTACTCATGGTCACAGGTAACCAGGAGGGAGCCACAATGGAGACAGATATTCCATCCTTCAGACTCTCAGACATTCATGACACTGTCCCTACTCCCCATTCACAGTGGTGGAGAAAAGGTACCTTGCAACTTTGGCCATGGTAAAGGCACTTTCATGATTCCAACTACCCACCTGTCTTTACAACTTTCCTCAATGTGTATACTGAGTCTCAAGAGATATCACATAAAAGGAAGGGTTCACCGGCCCCAGTGAAAACAGTGGCATTAACTACCAGAGATGTCTAAGTGACAATGTAAGCAATCTTTTATCCAGACAATTGCGACTGGAAAGTGCCAATTTGAATTATTATCAGAGGTAGCTCATGTAAGTAAAATCAAATATTGTGCAATATTTCAAACTGCCAGAAAACAGAAGTAAGAACTCCAACTTCCAATCTGTTTTTTAGTTTCATCATAGCAATTATTTATCAAGATCATGACCAATCACAGTAACATTATAGAGCATGCACACACACAGATACACACACACAGGCACCGACACAGATGCAGACACACGCACACGTACACACACACGTGCACACACACACACACAAAATGAAAACCCTGCAGCAAACAAACTTAAAGTCATGGAATATTGCCATATAAGTAATAGAGATTCCGGAGACATGTCATACAGTATCTCAATACAAAAATCAAAACTCAGAAAGCAGTTTAGTGAGCTCGGGATTAAAATAAATGATGATAAGGAATACATTACCTAAGAGACTCAAACTATAAAATAACCAAACATTATTGGAAGACCAGATGGACTGAGTAAATGAGATGAATAATACAACAGAAAGCATTGGAAGAAGACCATCTTTGTGGAGGAGAGATTAGCAAACTCACAAATACAAAATAAAAATGATAGGAGATGGCAGAGATACAAGATATTAAAAAGTAAGGAAATTCAACAATAGCCATCAGACTTCTTCAGGAAGCGCACACTAGAGTGAAATCCTGGACGGAGAAGAAAGTTAGAAGGCAGCTGATGGTTTATTTAAAGAAGTAATAGTTGATAAATTCCCGAAACTGGGTAAGGAACTGATATACAAGTCTGTGAGCCAACAAAACACCAATAACTTAAAGACAAAGAGACCTCTTTCAAGATACGTCATATGCAAATTGGCAAGTCAATGACAAAGTAAAATTTTAAAGGGAGCCATAAAACCTTATGATAATCTACAAAGGGACTCCCATTAGGCTATCAGCAAATTTCTGAGCAGAAAACACATGCCAAGGGTAAATAAAATGGCATTTTCAAACTACTGAAATAAGAAATCTCTCACCTAAAAATACTCTACCTTGCATAGTTATCACTTAGTTGTGACGTGAAAATAAAGACTTTACCAGAGAAACAATACTTGAATGAGATAAAAAAACAAAACCGAGATTCCTTACAAGAGGTGCAGAAAAGAGCTCTTCTAAGAAAAATAAAATGGCAAAAATACACAAAACATTGAACAAAATACTAAGCAGAGACCACAAGAAAGTTGCAACTGTTTCTTTGGGTATGTTTTTAAACGTTACTATTCTATATGGATTAAAGGGAGAAAAACTAGGAAATCAGTTGCAATAAATATTGATACATCAATCTTGTAAGATGTTCACAACAGTAAAAGAAATAATTTGAATCTGTATTCATAAAAGGTAAAGAGTAAAAATAAAACAATATTAAAAGAAGATGCTATCCGCAGAAAAAGGATTAAATTATACATGAGATATTTTATTTTTATTTGAAGTAAAGTCGATGGACTATATTGTGTTGTTTCAGATTTACAGCATAGTTATTCCAACCACTTTGAAGATTATATTTCATTATAAATTATTACAATAATTGTAACATAAATTTATTATATGTTATTATGTATAATTCCCTGATCTATACAGGTTATTCTTGTTGCTTATCTCCTTTATGTGTACTGCTTTGTATTTGTCAATGTCCTACCATTAAATTGTCTTTCCCTTCCACTTTGGTAAACATAAATATTTTCCCGTATCTTTCAGTCTGCTTCAGTCTTGTCTATCTAATCTCTCTATCTCTCTACCATTTCTCTATCTATCTATCTGTCTGTCTATCTATCTATATACCTATCTTTCTAACTATCTATCTATCTAACATGTATCTATGTATCTATACTTCTTTCTATTTGTCATCTATCAATAGATAGCTATCGATATATGTACACAGATATTTGTTATACTTTAGATTCAACATAAGTTATATTATATGCTTTTGTCTTTGTATAAGATACTTCACTAAGCATATTAATGATGCTGAAATAGCAATGTGTTATAATTTTTCATGGCTGAGTAATATTCCATTGCATATTTATAGAAGCATCATTTCTTCTTAAGTCCATAGTCTACTGTGGACTCTTGAATTGCTTTCCTGTCTGGCATATTATAAACAGTGCTGTTGTGAACATTGGTTTTTCTCAATTTAGTGTTTCTCCCCAGATTTTTCCTAGGAGAGGTATTACTGGGTCGTATGGTAGTTCTCTTTTATTTTTAAAGTTATCTGTATACTGTTATCCATAGAAGTTGTACCAATTTACATTCCTACAAAGAGTATACAGATTTGTTTCTTCCACATCTTCTCCAACACTTTCTATTTGTAGACTTTTTGATAATAGCCATTTGACCAGTGTGAAATGATACCTCATTGTGGTTTTGATTTGCAATTACCAAAAATTAGTAATGTTGGGCATTTTTATCATTTGCCTGTTACTCATCTGTATGTTTTCTTTACAAAAATATTAGCTCAGGTACTCTGCTCTTTTTTTGATTGGGTTTTTGTTTTTCATATTGAGTTGGGTAACCTAAATCCATTTTACATCCATTAACCTACATCTATTAACCCCTGGTCACTTGCAATGTTTGCAAATATGTTCTCCAATTACGCAGGCAGTGTTTTCATTTCAATGATATTGTCCTTAACTGTGCAGAAGTTTTCAGGTTTGTTTAGGTGCCATTTGCTTAGTTTTGCTTTTATTTCTTTTGCCTTAGGAGACTGGTATAAGAAAATATTCCTATGATATATAACCAATAGAGTATCACCTATATCCCTTTCTAGCAGTTTTATAGTTTCAGGTCTTATATTTAGGTTCTTAATACACTTGGAGTTTATTTTTGTATATGATGTCAAGGAGTGTTCTAATTTCACTGTTTTACATGTACATGTCCAGCTATCCCAACACCATCCATTGATGAGACAGTCTTTTCTCCATTGTGTACTCTTGCCTCTTTTATCATTGATTCATTACTCATAGGTGTGTGGAATTATTTCTAGGCTCTGTATCTGTTTTTATTCATTATATCACTGTGTCAATGCCATGTTGTTTTTATTACTGAATGACTGTAGTATAGTAAGGTATCCGGGAGGTTATACCTTCAGATTTGTTGTTTTTCTCAACATCATTTTGGCAATTTTTAATGGTTTCATGTAAAACCTAGAGTTATTCATTTTCTTGTTCTGTGAGAAATACCACACTTTCTTAACAGGAATTGCACTAAACCTATATGTTTCATTGTGTAGTACTGCCATGTAAACAATATTAACTCCTTCAATCCAAGAGCACAAGACATCTTTCCATTTCTTTTACTCATTTTTAATTTCTTTGTCAATGTTTCTTTATTTTCAGTGTGTTGATCTTTCATAAATGTGGTTACATTTCTTCTAAGATATTTGGGGAGATGAGATTTTAAATAGTATTGCTTTCAACGTCCATTTTATGGTATCTCATGATTAATGTGTAGAAATGCAAGAGACTTATTTTCATTAATCTTGTACCCTGCTCCCTTGCTGAAATATCTTATTGTTCATAATAGTCTGCGTGGAGACCTTAGGACTCTATGTAGATAGTTATGTCATCAGTACTGGTGAGAATTTTGCCTCTTTCTTTCCATTTTGCATTTCTTTTACTTCTTTTTCTTTCCTTTTCCTTTCTTCTTTTACTATGGAACAGATGAGCTGAAAGTAGGAATCATTGTATTGTTCCCGAAATTACCCAGAAGGCTTTCAGCCTTTCCCCTAAGTATTATAAATTGTTATAAGTGGCCTTTAGTATGTTGGGAGATGTTCCCAATGTACTCACTTTCATGAAAGTTCTGGTCATGAGTGTATGTCGAATTTTGTCTAATGATTTTTCTGTGTGTATTGACATTGTCCTGTGAATATTCTCCTTCCTTTATTAGATATGTGTCATGCTGATTGACTTGTGTATGTTGAACCATCCTTGTGACTCTGGAAGCAATCCAACTGATCATCATGTACAATCTTTTATATGTATTGCTGTATTAATTTGTTGATGTTTTTTGAGAATTTTTGAATGTATATTCATCAAGGATATTGGCTTTACATTTTCATACTTTTTTTGATAGTGTATTTCACTGGTTTTTATTATCATGGTATTGGTGGCCTCAATGAATAACTTTGGGAATTTTCTTTCCTCCTTCATTTTATAAAATAGTTGGGAGGAAAGAGGTTTTAGTGAAGGCATTCAGGCATTTTGTTTTAGGGGTGTTTTTAAAATTATAGGTTTTATTTAACTTATAATGATTGCCCTTTTCTAGTTGTAAGTTTTCTCTTTATTCAGTGTTGGCAGGCTGTACGTTTCAAGAAATTTGTCCATTTGTTTAAGGTCGACCAGTTGGTTGTAACGTAACTGTTCAGAGTGCTTTCATAATCTTTGTTTGTATTTGTGCATTTTCAGATATTATTTCTTCTGTTTCATTTATTATTTTGTTTGTGTCCACTCTCTATATTTCTTGATAAGCCTGTCTAAATGCTTATCTATTTGTTAATATTTTTAAGAAAATAAATGCTGTTGATTTTATGATTTTTAATTTATTTTTTAATTTTTATTGTATTTACTTTCAACCTAATCATTAATGATTTCTCATTTTACTGACTTTGGGTTTTGTTTGGTCTTATTTATAGTTATTTTGGGTGGTAAGCTTGGTCCTTTGTGTGAGTTTTTCTATTTCTTGTAAAAGGCTATAATTGTTCTAAACTTCCCTCTTAGATTTGCATTTGCTGCATCCCATACATGTTATGAAGCTGTATTTTCATTGTAATTTGTTCCCAGGTATGATTGTATTACCTCTTTGATTTCATCTTTTACCTTGTTTCATTGTATTTTCTTAAAGGATGTTGTTTAATCTCATGTTGGTGCTTTTCCTGTTCTTCTTTCTAGATTTGATGCATTCTTTCACACTTTTGTTTATGGAAAAGTACTTGCTGTAAACTATATTTGCTTAAAGTTCCTGAGGCCCCTTTCATGACATAACATGTGGTTAATTCCTTAGAAAACATCCTGTGCACACTTGAGAAGCTTATGTATTCTCATTTTCTGATGCAGTGTCCAATAGTTCATTTAGGTTCAAATGATCTAATATGTCATTAAGACCTCTGTTTCCTTACAGATATTCTTTATGGAAGAAATGGCCATCAGAATAGTGAGGTGTTAAACTCATCTACTATTGTTGTTTTATAATGAATTAATTATTTCATGTCTACTAATATTTCTTTTTATAATTATGATCTACAGTGTTGGGTCCATATATAATTCAATGAATGTAATACTCCATATTTATATTGATCTTTTTCTTTATGTAATCTCATATTTATCTTTCATTGTGACTCTTATTTTAAAACATATTTTGTATGAGTTGAGCAATGCAATCTGCACTTTCTTGTCATTTCCATGAAATATCTTTTCCATCTATTTCCTGGCTGTGTTTATCTTCCACCATAAAATGAGAATTATTGGGGTGGAGGCCAAGATGGTGGAGGAGAAGGATACTCATAGCTCACCTTTTCCCACATATGCACCAAGACTCATCCACAGACCCACTCAGCTCACGAGAGGACCTGCAGATCTCTGATAGTACATTGTCCTCTTCAAAAGATAAAGAAGCAAAAAATCTGGTAGGAGAAAAGGAAGAAAGAAAGAGGAAAAGGCAAAACATATTGGAACAGGTCCCACAGGGAGGGAGCAGCTAAGAAGTAATGGTGCTCATTCACTGTGTCTCCCCCTTCCATCTGAGAGGTTAGCAGGATGGAGGGGTAGCCTTCAAGGCTTGGATCTGTACAAAGTAAAAGTTGACTGACAGAACTAAGTAAACAGGCACAGACACCCAGCCCAAGATGCAGCCCATAAGCTGGGGGCAGGGCCATGCTGTATGAGCTGGGTGGATGATGGGGTTGGGCACACTGAGGCACTCTGGTGGAATGGAGGATGCTGTGTGCCATGGCTGTGGGTGCACAGGGCAGAACATCCCGGGCCCTCCATAAAACAACTGGGCAGATGTGCCTTCTGGGGGGAAGGGTGCATACCCTTGTCTGGAAATCAACAAAAGTTTCTAGATGAAGATAGCCGGGGCTCAGACACAGCCACCATACCCTATGGTGCTTTGTACTCAGGCAGCAGCTGGGGCAAAATCTGAATCCACTCCTAAGGATTTAGAAGCCTTATGGGCCAGACAGAGAATTCTACACGGCCTGAGGCAGACAGGATCCTTCTGTCCTGGTTCCTCAGAGAACTAGCTTCAACAAGACAAACAAGGAGCTGGGCTTCGGGCCAGACCAGGGACAGGGCCGTTCCTCTGTCTTCCCTGAGCCTACTTCCGGTGTGCAAACCCGAGGCAGACCATACAGTGGCACAAAGCTGTGGAGTGACTGGCACACAGAGGGGGCTTGTTGCCCCTCAAATTTTGGGCTGGAATGCAGCCCCTGACCATGGTACTGGGAGAGGACATGATGCCCACTCCTGACTGGTGAGTATTCAACAGCTGACTGCAGCAATGGGCAGGGCAGTGACAAGCAGCCCATAGTAAAGAAGACTGCTCCTGATGCAGTGTTGGGTGTAGGAGCAATCTGCTTGCCAACAGGCACTGGGAGCATCACAGACAAGGGCTCCAAAGGAGGGCCTCAGAAAGCAGGGAGATGAGCTTCCAAACAGGATGAATAGAGAAAGAATTCACATTAACATTATGCAGTCGCCAGGAGGTCATTGACCACCCCCTTGTTTTAATCTCTTTTTACCTGTTACATTTTCTATCACTCTCTTAATTTTTACTTCTTAGGCAATTATATATAGCCCCATATTATTCCCTTTGAAATATTTTAAAAATAATTTAATTATTAGTATTTTTCAAAACTCTGCTTCAACTTGCTCTTCCATTATGCATTATAAAATGTCTTCAAATATTTATTTCCCCTTCTTTAAAACTCTTTGTGTCTCGTTCTCTTTTTTCTCTTTTCTAAGTTGTATTACTACATAGGCATTAGGTAGATATACTCCTTTAAGACCACAGTAGATAACTGATGCTCCATAAACCACAGTGCCAGAGAGGTAGGAGCAAGATGAAGAATCAGAGAAACCATTCCCAATTAAAAGAACAAGAGAAATCCCTTGAAACAAAGATCAGTTAAATAGACATCGATAGCCTACTAGGACAAGATTTCAAAAAAGGAGTGATCAAATTACAGAAGGAAATAAAAGATAGTGTTTAGAGATATAAAATATGTTAAAAATGAAATGGAAGCTATAGAGAAAGCCGAGTAGAATAGGTAAACCATTGACTGAGATGAGGAATGATCTAAAGGCGGCACAAAGCTGACTAGATAATGCAGAGGAATGAATTAGTGACTTAGAAGACAGGAAAATAGAAATCAGAAGAGCTACAAGAGGAACAATGAGAAACAAATGAAAAAAGCATAAGGGACCTATGGGTTAATAGAAAGCATGCCAATCGTAGCATGATAGAAGTCCCAGGAGGGGAGGAAAAATCAAATGGGATTGCAAAGATGTTTGAAGAGATCATGACTGAGAACTTCCCAAACTTAAAGAAGGAATCAGATATCCAAGTAAAGGATGCTCAGTGTGTCCCAAACAGGAAGAACCCAAATACACCCACAGCAAGTCATATAATTAATATGGCCAGTGTCAAGGATAAAGGAATGATCTAAAGGCAGCAAGAGAATAGCAAAGAGTGAGTTACAAAGGAATCCCCTTAAGACTCCCGGCTGATTTTACAACACATATACTACAGGCCAGAAGGGAGTGGCAAGATATATACAAAGTTCTGAATGAAAAAAATGATATATCCTAGCATATTTTAACCAGAAATGCGATCCTTTATGTTAGAAGGAAACATAAAGAATTTCACAGATAAGAAAAAGCTACAAGAGTTTATCAACACAAGACCCATGCTAAAAGAAATATTGAAAGTTCTACTATAAAAAGAAAGAAGCAGGATGCTACAGAAATGTGAAACTCACAGCTGGAAAGGTGATAGCTCATGAATTTATAAATAAAATAAACACAAAATTTTAAAACAAGACATACAAATCATTGAGAGTGTGAGAGGGAGCCAGGAAAATAGAGAATTTTTTTTTTGGTCTTTCATTTTAAAATATTTTGTTCTCAGTAGAATGGGATTGAGATCTTGTTAATATCAGATTAATAAAAGCAGTTAAAGTAATGGTCTAAAAGACTTATCTAAAAGTGTAACAACAAGACAATAACTTATCAGGGTGTCCCTAAAACAAAATAAATTTCATGATAATACAAAGGAAAATGACCAAACCATAAAAGGAATATTATATGAACAAAGAGGTAATACCAAATCAACTGCAAAATAAGGTCAAAATGGTAATAAGCTCAAACATATCATCGATTATTGTAAATGTTAATGGACTAAATGCTCCAGTCGAAGTCATAGAGTGGCAGGCTTGATAATAAAACATGAACCATCAATATGCTGCATACAAGAGACCCACTTCAGGGAGAAGGATACTTATAGCTTGAGAATGAAGGGATGGAAAAGGGTATTCCATTCAAACGGAAAAGCCAGAAAAGCAAGATTTGCAGTACTGATGTTAGACAAAAGAGTCTTTAAAACAAATGCCATAAAGAAAGATAAAGAAGGACACTTTATAATGATTGAAGGAGTGATACAAGTTGAGGATAGCACACTCATTAATTTATATGCAACAAATTCAGGAGCACCTAAGTACATAAAATAGTTACTAACTGATATAACGGGGGATAGTGATGGGAATCTAATCATAGTTGGAGATTACAACACTGCTTTAACATCACTGGACAGATCACCGAAACAGAAAATAAATTAGGCAACAGAGAAGTTAAATATGACAATAGAAATATTACACTTGGTGGATAATTTCAGAGCATTGCACCCACCGCAAAATAGCATATACATTCTTTTCAAGTGCTCATGGGACATTTTCCAGGATTCATGATATACTTGTGCACCAAAGAAACCTCAGCAACTTTAAGAAGATAGAAATTACCTCAAGCATCTTTACTGACTACAATGACATTAAGCTAAAAATCAGCATCAGAGAAACAAAGGAGAACAAAAGGAAAACATGGAGATAAAACAATATGTTATTAAAAATCCAGTGGGTCACTGAATAAATCAAAGCTGTAATGAAAAAGTACCATTAGACAAAAGGAAATGAAAACAAAAGCACACAAAATTTATGGGACACAGCAAAAGCAGTGCTGAGAGGGGAGTTTATAGTGATACAGGCCTTCCACAAAAATGTAGAACAATCACAAAAATCAATTTATCCCACCAGCAGAATGAACTAGAAAAAGAAGAACAAAAAAACCCAAAAGGAAGCAGAAGGAAGGAAATTATAATCATTTGGGAGGAAATATATAAAATAGAGATTGAAAAAACCATAGGAAAAAAATCAACCAATACAAAAGCTGGTTTTTTGAAAAAGTAAGTAAAATCAACAAACCTCTGGCCAAACTCTGAAAGTAGGAAAGAGAGAGAGCACAAATTAGAATGGAGAAATTAGAAGAAATAAAAAAGAAATACAGAATAACAACGATAATACAATGAAAATTTTATGGAAACAAACTGGATAACCTAGAGGAGACGGACAAGTTTCTGGAAACATACTGTCCACCAAGACTGAATCTAGAAGAAACTGACCGCTTGAACAAGCAGAGCACTAGAAATGAATTCAGAATAGCAATATAAAACCTCCCAACAAATAACAGTCCATGACCGGATGGCTTCACTGAGGAATTCAACCAAACATACAAATAAGAACTCTTACCAGTCTTTCTCAAATTCTTCCAGAAGATTGAAAAAGAAGGAACACTCCCAAAGTCATTCTATAAAGCCACAATCACCCTGATACCACAACTAGGCAAAGACACTACCAAACAAGAGAATTATACGCCAATATCACTGATGAACACAGACGCAAAAATCCTTACCAAAATAGTAGCAAATAGAATCCAAGAACACAGAAAAAAATTTATAAATCGTGACCAAGTGGGGATCTTGCCAGGGATACCGGGGTGGTTCAACATATGCAAATCAAACAATATAATACAGCACATCAACAAGAGAAAGGACCAAAACCACATGATCATCTCAAAAGATGCAGGAAATACATTTGATAAAATTCAACACCCACGTTTGTTAAAGTCTCACCAAAGTAGGAATAAAGCGAATATATCTCAGCATCATGACAGCTATAGATAAAAAACCTACAGCTGGCATAGTACTCAATGGTGAGAAAGTTAAATTCTTCCCACTAAAATCTGCTACAAGAGAAACATGCACACAATCACGGCTCCTACTGAAGATAATCTTGGAAGTCCTAGCCACAGTAATCAAACAAGAGAGAAAAGTAAAAGGGATGCAAGTTGGAAAGGAAGAAATAAAAGTCTCACTATATGCAGATAATATGTTACTAAATATAGAAAACACTACAAGATCCAGACAAAAACTAATATAGCTGATCAAAGAATTCAGCAAGTTAGCAGGTTACAAGATTAAGGTTCAAAAATCAGTGGCATTTACACTAAAGATTCAGATAATACTATATAGCTACAGTCAACATGACAGCACTTTATTGGAAGGAAAACAGACACATAGGCCAATGGAACAGAATAGAGAGACAAGAAATGAACCCAAAAAATTTTGGTCAATTAATCTTCAACAATGGAGGCAAGAAAATACAATGGAATAGAGACAGACACTTCAGCAAATGGTGTTGGAGAAACTGGACAGCAGCATGTAAATCAATGAAGCTAGAACACTCCCAATGAAGCTAGAACACCACACACAAAAATAAACTCAGAATGGATCAAAGGCTTAAACAAGAGACAAGATGCAATAAACCTCCTTGAGAAAAATATAGGCAAAACATTATCTGACATAAGTCTCGAAAATTTTATCTTAGAAGAAATAAAAGCAAGAATAAATAAATGAGACCTAATGAAACTTACAAGCTTCTGCACAGTATAGATACCTGAAGTAAAACAAAAAGACAACCTACGGAAAGGGAAAAAAATTCGCATATGAAAGCGACAAAGGCTTGATCTTCTTTGTATATAAGCATTTCATCCAATTGAATAAGAAAAAATAAACAACCCAATGCAAAAATGGGCAGAAAAGCTTAACAAGCGATTCTCCAAGGAAGACATACAAATGATCAAAAGGCACATCAGAAAATACTCAATATCACTGATTATTAGAGAAATGCAAATCAAAACTACAGTGAGGTATCACCTCACACGTGTCAGAATGGCCATCAAACAATAATTCACAAATGAAAAATGCTGGAGTGGCTGTGGAGAAAAGGGAACCGTCCTTCACTGCTGGTGGCAATGCAGTTTGGTGCAGCCACTGTGGACAAAAGGATGGAGATTCCTCAAAAGCCTAGGAATAGACTTAACATATGACCCAGGAATCCCGGTCCTGTGCATAAATCCAGAAGGAACCCTTCTTCAGGATGGCACCTGCACCCCAATATTCATAGCCAGCACTATTTACAATAGCCAAGACATGGAAACAGCATAAATGTCCATTTACACTTGACTGGATAAAGAAGAGATGGTATATTTTTACAATAGAATATTAGTCAGCCATATAAACTGACAGCTTAACGCCATTTTCAGCAACATGGATGCTCCTGGAGAACATCAGTCTAAGTGAAGTAAGCCATAAAGAGAAAGAAAAATACCATATGAGATGGTTCATCAGTGGAATCTAAAAAAAAACAAAAAACAAAAAAAGCCCAAATACACAACAGAAATAGACTCGCAGACATTGAATACAAAGTTTGGTTGCCATGGGGTGGGAGGTGGAAGAGATAGACTGGGAGGACAAAATTGTAGAATAGATAAACAGGATTGTACTGTATAGCACAGGGAAAAGAACGAAAAATCATATGGCAGCTCAAAGAGGAAAAAATGGGACAAAAAATGTATATATGTTCATTGAAACTGAAAAATTATGCTCTACGCTGGAATTGGAGACAATTTTGTAAAATGACTGTAAATCAATAAAAAAGTTAAAAAAGGAAAAAAAAACATTATCCTAAATATTACAGGTGTAAATATAAATTATAGAGAAAAGAACTATGCAAAAGTAGTAAAACCAAAGATTATGATTTATGTTTTCTTTTTGAGCTAAGCAAATCAAAAAACCTCTAGCCAGGTGCATCATGATGAAAAGATAGATGCTCCAAAGAAATAAATTAAGAAATAAAAGAAGAGAAATATCAATTGTTACATCAGTTATACAAAAAAGGGATCATTTTGTCAACATTTACATGCCAATAAACTGGACAGCTTAGAAGAAATAGACAAATGTCTAGAAAGAGACAGAGATTAGGAGAAACAAATAATTTGATCAAACCGCTTACTAGAAGAAAGATAGAATTTGCATTTAAAAAATCATTAAATAGAAGTGCAGATTTTAACAGCTCACATGGATAAGTGTACAAAAATATAAAGCAGAACTCATAGTCTTCAAACAATTCAAAATTAGTGAAGATGTGGGGAACTCCCAAATTAATTCTATGAAGCTTTCATCACCTTGATAGCAAAGCCAACAAAGTACGGGCAAAGGGAATTTCAAGCCATAATATTTGATAGATTTAGACACAAAAATTCTAAAAAATATTATTAGCATTCTAAATCCAGCAATACCTAAAATGAATCATACACCATGATCAACTTGGATTCATTGCAGGGTCACAAGAGAGGTTCAACATACACAAATCAATCAGTTTGATACACCACATTAACAATAGAAAAAGAGAAAATGACATGGTAATACCAATAAATCGATAAAAACATTTCATAGAATTCAACATTTATTCATTAAAACAACAACAGCAACAATGACAGAAACCTCTTAGCAGAGAAGGATTCAGAAAATATATCTCAACATAACTAAAGTCATTAATTACAGACCCACAGACAACATAATATGCAAAAGTGAAAACCTGAAAGCCAAATTAAGGGATAAGACAAGGGTGCCCATTTTCACCATTTTTATTAAACACAGTATGGGAAATTCTAACAACAGTGATCGGACAAGAAAAAATGTCATTCAAGTTGGATTGAATGAAGTAAAACTGTTATTATTTTATATGACATGATAAACTATATAGAGATCCCTAAAGATTCTCCACACCAGAACAAATAAAACTAATAAAGACATTTATCAAAGAAGCATGATTCATGATTAATATACAAAAACTGTCACATTTTTTACACTAACTGAATAATTCCATAATTTTAAAAAGTCCATAAGAAATCAGATCAAAAAATGAAAAACCTATGGAAAAAACAAGATAGTAAAATTAATAGGACACTGATGAAGAAATTTGAAGATGATGCAAAGAAATGGAAAGGAAGTTTAAGGACTTAGTTTAGAGGAATAATTATTTTTAAAATATACATTCTACAAAAGATGTGTACAGATATAAAGTGATTCAGATCGAACTACATGATATTTTCCACAGAAATAAAAACAGTCCTATGATTTGAATGGAACTGCAAAAGAATCAGAACTGCAAAAGTAACAATGAGGAAAAAGAACAATGTTGGAGGCATAACCCATAACACACCCAGATCTCAGACTATATTACAATAATACAGTAATCAAAACACCACAATGCTGGAAAACAACCAAACATCTATATCACTGGAATGGATAACAGGGGCAGAAATTAAACATCACACCTATGGTCAACTAAACTATGACAAAGGAAACAAATATATACAAACCCTGAACAGTCTTCAGCAAGTGATGTTGAGAAAGCTAGACAGCTACATGTAAATCAATGAAATTAGAACACTCCCTCACACTGTACAAAAATAAACTCAAAATGTTTTAAATCTCTGAATCTAATACATGACATAATAAAACTCCTGGGACTAACATAGGCAAAACAAGACAAAAATTGAAGCAAAATTTTCTTTTGTAACTCTCCCAAGCTGAAAACAATAGAAGAAAGATAAACAAATAGGTATTAATTTAATTTATAAACTTCTACACAGCAAAATAAACAAAATGAAAAGATGCACTTCCAAATGGGAGAAAACATTAGGAAACAGTGCAATTAACAAGAGGTTAATTTCAAAAATACACAAATCGTTCATACAACTCCATTTCAAAAATCTAGAAACAACTCAGCCAGAAAATGAGCAGAAGACAATTCCCTAAAGAAGATACACAGATGACAAACAGGAACATAAAAATATGCTCTCATTGCTAATCATTATACAAAGGCAAGACAAAAATAAACAATGACTTACCCCACAATATTGAGAAGAGCTGTCTTACAAATATCTACAAAAAATAAAGACTGAGGTGGTTGTGCAGAAAAAGGGACTCTCCAACGCTGTTGGTTGGAATGAAAATTGGTGCAACCACTTTGCAAACTGTATGGAAGTTTTTAATTAGTAAAAATAGACCTATCATATGACACAGCAATCCCACTCCTGGGCATATAAAACATAAATCCTGAAAACAAAAATCCAAGGGTAAAATATAAGAAGTACACTCTGAGATTGGACATAATATGATTCTACATATGTCTCCTCTGGGAAGGGAAGCAGAAGCAAAACAAAATACGATTGTATCACTCTAAACAGATTTACACTGCAGAAGAAATGATCAATAAAATGAAAAGTCAACCAACACAATGGGAGAATATATTTTCAAGTGATATTTTCCAATCTAGTGTTAATATCCAAAATATATGGCAAACAATTACCCCAAAACAACAACAAAAATACCAAAGAATCCAATTTAAAAAAGTCCATAGGAACTGAATATATTGATCTGAATCAATTTTCTGTAGAAAACATACAGTTGGCAAAATGACACATGAAAATATGTTCAGAGTTATAAATTATTAGGTAATTCATAAACCACAAATGAGACAAGACCTCACACTTGTCAGAAGGCTCTCATCAAAATGAAAAGAAATAGATATTGGTTAGATTGTGGAGAAAAATTAACACCATGGACACTGTTGAAAGTAATGCATAGTATTGATTCCGTTGCATATATACATCAAATTTTCTTCATCCATTTTTCTGTCAAGGTGATGTTGGGTTTGTAGGCCCCTGTCTGAAAGCTCAAGAGAATAAGCTCATTGGCTGAACTGATAAACAAGCTGTGAGGAATGTCACATATCCAGGGTGGATAAGAAATGGCCTACTCAATGTATCCAGTATGGATGGCTGGATAGCCTATTCTGGGTAAGATACTCAGAGGAGGACAACCTAAGATAGGCACAGCCGGCTGGATAACAGATGGCCTACTTAATGGAGTTCCGTGATAAAATTTAAAACAATCTTTGATCATTTAACATCCTGTGCTTATTGCAGGAGCATGGCAACATAAATAGCTTAAGGTTATTAACATTGTTATAACTAAGATGATATGTGAGGTATTGTGCATGTCCGAAATAAACCCTTTTTCTAAGAATCAATAAACAGAGAACTGCTTCGGTTCTCTCCACATAGTGTTTGTGTATATATGATATCGTACCACTGACAGGCATAATTAAATTTCTTTGAAGACCTTAAAAGTATGTTGCATTATATACAATGCTCTTTCTGCACCTATTGAAATGATTATGTGAGTATCATTCCTCATTCTATTAGTGTGGCATGTCACCTTTATTGATTTGAATATTTTGAAGTATCCTTAAACCCGGGGATAAATCCCTTTACTCGTGTACATGTATAATACGTTAAATGTGTTGTTGAATTCATTTTGCTTGTGTTTTGTTGAGAATTTTTGCACGTATGTTCAACAGGGATAATATTCTATATTTTTCATATAATGTCCTTTCTAGCATTGTTATGCAAATAAATCTGGCATCATAAAATAAGTTTGGAATTTTTCACCCCCTTCAAATTCTTGGAAGATTTGGGGAAGAACTGCTGAAAAATTGTCTTCAAATTTATGTCAGAATTTACCAGTAACGTCGTCTTGAAAATTTTTTCTGCTTCAGTACGTATGGATTACCGATATACTCATACACACTTTTGCTCCATTTAACTTTCTAATTTCTTCTTCATTCAGTTTTGGAAGACATATGTTTCTGGGAATTTGTCTTTTGTTCTAGGTCATTCAAATCATTGCCAATGGTAATTTCTTATGATGCTATGCATCTCTACAACACCAGAGGTAATATTTTTTCTTTTATTTCTAATTCTATTTAAGTCATTATTTTCTTAGCAAACCTAAACTTTTGTCCAACTTACGTTTAAAAGAAACAAACTTAGGTTTTTTTTTATCTTTTCAATTGTTTCTCATTATTTGCCTTACTCTCATACATTCACTTTTCTTCTATATTCTTTCTGTTTTCTCCTAGATTCTTGAGGTGTGAAGATAAATAGTGTGAATCATTGTACTTCATTTATTATTAAATAATTATATTTTGTTATTATTTATTTATTTATTTACATTTTTATTCATTTATTTATCATTGAAATACTGCCATTTGTTCCCATACATGCATATATTTGTGGGCCTATTAAAGGTTACTTCACGATATTTAACTTACTACCCTGTGTCATACAAAAAAAATTTTCAAAAAATCTATTTTTATATATAGTGGATAACTTTTATAAAAGTACAGCTCTCAGATATATCCTCTTGCATCCACTTTCCACATCATCGTATTACTGTAGATCTGCGAGTGTGCTTTAGTTCTGTTGATGAAATCATAGTATCCTCATCCAAATATTTTTTTAAGAGTCCACATATATCATGTCATGTATTATTTTTCTTTCTCTTTCTGGCTTACTTCATTTAGAATGACACTTTTGGGGACATCCATTTTGCTGCAAATGTCATTGTTTTATCAATTTTTATGGCAGAATATTATTCCATTGTGTAAATACGGCATAACTTCTGAATTCTGTCATCTGTTGTTGGACAATTAGGTTGCTTCCATGTCGTGGCTGTTGTATATAGCACTGCAAAGAACATTGGGGTGCAGGTGTCTTTTTTAATTAGGGTTCCCTTTGATATATACCAAGAAGTGGGATTGCTGGATTGTATGTTAAGTCTATTTTTATTCTTTTGAGGAATCCCCATCCTGGTTTCCACAATGACTGCACTAAACAACATTCCTTCCAACAGTGTCAGTGGGTTCCCTTTCTCCACAGTATCCCGAGCACTTATTGTTTGTGGACTTTTTAATGATGGCCATTGTGATTATTGTGAAGTGATACTTCATTATAGTTTTGAATTGCCCTTCTCTGATAATGATAGTGAGCAATTTTTTTTATATATCTATGTGGCATTTGTGTGTCTCTATTGGAGAATTGCTTGTTTAGGGCTTCTGCCCATTTTCAGATTAGGTTTCTTGTTTTTTTTTTTATTAGTATTAGGTTGTATGAAGACTTTATATTTTGGAAATTAAGGCTTTGTCAGTTGCATCATTTCTAAACATTTTCTTTAATCCCGCAGGTTGTCATTTTTCTTTGTTTATGGTTCCCATTTCTATGCAAAATCTCATAAGTTTAATTAGGTCCCATTAATTAATTTTGCTCTTACATTCATTACCTGGGTAGTCTATTCTAGGAGATCATTTCTGAGATTTATATCAGAGTGTTTTGCCTATGTTTTCTTCTAGGAGATTTACTGTGTCTTGACTAACATTTAAGTCTTCAAGCCATTTTGAGTTTATTCTTGTGTAAGGAGTTAAGGAGTGTTCTAATTCCATTGCTCTGCATGCTGCTATCCAGTTTTCCCAACACCAGTTTGTGAAGAGATGGTCTTTCTCTGTCATATTCCTGGCTACTCTGTCGAAGATTAATAGAACATAGGCCTGTAGATTTATTCCTAGGCCCTCTATTTTGTTTCATTGGTCCATGTGCCTGTTTCTGTACCAATATCATGTCATTTTGATTATTGTAGCTCTGCAATAGTGTATGGAGACCTGGCGGTTTATTCTTCCAGCCTCTTTCTTTTTCTTGAATATTCCTTTTGAAATTATGGACCTTTTATGACTCTTTGAAAATCTTAAGATCATTTGTTTCAGTCGTTAAAAGAAATGTTTTGCATAATTTGATAGGAAATCACATTAATTCTGTGGATTGCCTTGGGCAGTATGGCCATTTAAACAATATTATTTCTTCCATTACAAGACCATTGGGTATCTTTTCAATTCTTCAAGTCTTTCTTGATTTTCTCAATCAAAGTTTTCTTGTTCTCCATGTATAATCATTCACCTACTTGGGCAGATTTATTCTTAAATATTTTATAGATTTCTGTGCAGTTATAGAAGCAGTTGTTTCTATACTTTTTTCCTGTCGATTCAATTGCAGTGTTAAGAAATGCAGTTGGTTTTTGTACATTATTCTAGGTACCTTACCTATTTCCTTTTATAACCTAAGTATTTTTTGTGGTTTTTACAGTTTTCTATATATAGTGTCATGTCTCCTTATCGTGGCAATTTTACCTCTTCTTTTCCAGTCTGAATCATTTTATTTCTTTTTCTTGACTGATGGTTGTTGCTAGGACTTCCAAGACTATATTTAATTGAAATTGCTAGAATGGGCAACCTTGTATTGTCTTAGGTTTTTGTGAGAAGGGTTTCAGTTTTTTACCATTGAGTATTTTGCTGGCTATATGTTTGTCATAAATAGCTTTCATTATGTTGAGATATGGTCCCTCTATGCCCACTGTGATAAGAACTTTTATAGCAAATAGGTGTTAAATATTATCAAATGCTTTTTCTGCATCTACTGAGATGATCATGTGGTTCTTTGTCCTCTCATTTGTTGATATGCTGTATCACAATTGATTGATTGATTTGCATAAGTTCAACCATCCTTGTGTTCCTGGGATGAACCTAACTTGACCATGGTGTATATTTTTTTACATGCTGTTGGATTCTGTTTGTTAAGAATTTCTTAAAGACTTTTACATCTATGTTTATCAATGATATTGGCCTATAGTATTCTTTAGGGGTAGTGTCTTTTTCTGGTTTTGGTATCAGGTTGATGTTGGCCTTATGGTGTGAGTTTGGGAGTACTCTCTCCATATCAATCTTTTGGAAGAGTTTGAGGAGGACTGAAATGGATTTTTCTTTGTATGTTTGGACAAATTCCCCAGTGAATCTTTTTGGGTCTGAATTTTGATTGCAGAGATTTTTTATTTTATTGATAATTCTATTCTTTTTCTGGTGATCTGTCTGTTCAAAGGTCAATTACTTCTTGATGCAAAAATGGTGGGCTGAATATTTCCAGAAATTCTCCATTACTTCCTGGTTATCCAGTTTGTTTCCATAGAGTTGCTCATGGTGTTCCCTTATGATATTTTGCAAATTTGTTGTACTCTTTGTAGTTTCTCCATTGTCATTTCTTATGTTATTTGTGTTCTCTCTCTATTCTTGTTGATGTGTCTCTCCAGAGTTTTGGCAATTTTGTTTACTATTTCAAAAGAGAATTTCATTTTTTTTCAATTTTTTATTCTCTATTTCAATTCTTTCTTCTTTGATCTTTTTTATTTTCCTCTTTCTGCTGACTTTTGGGTTTTTTTTGCTCTTCTTTTCATTATTAGTTTATATAGAACGTTAGATTATTTATTTGAAATTGCTCTTTTACTTTCAGGAGGGCCTTGTCTCTATGAACATCCCTCTTAAGCCTGTTTTAACTTTATTCCATAAACTTTGCATAGTGTTTTGTCATATTTCTCAAGATATTTTTTAATTTCCTCTTTTACTACATCACCTCCCCCTCTTGTTTTAGTACCATGTTGTTTAATCTACATGCTGTCATTTTTTCTACTTGTTTTTCTCTGATTGATTCCTAGATTCATGGTATTATACTCAGAAAAGATGCTTGAAATTATTTTTAACTGTTTAAATTTGTTGAGGCTTCTTCTGTGCCTGACTATATAATATTTCCTAGAAAATGTTCCATGTGCACTGGAAAAGAATGTATATTATGTTTGGGGGAGAAGTACTGTTTTGAAAATATCAACCAACTCCAATTATTTTATTGTATCTCTAAGTATCTTGGTTCCCTTATTAATTTTATGTCTGAAAGACCAGTCTAGTGATGGTAATGGGGTGTTGTAGTCTCCTACTGTTATTGTGTTCCCATCGATTTCTCCATTTTTATCTATTAGTATTTTTTATGTGTTAAGATGTTCCTATATTGAGTACATATATATTAATAAGTATAATACTCTCATTTTCTATTGCTCCTTTAATCATTATATCATGTCCTTGTTTATCTTTCTCTATGGCCTTTGTTGTAAAGTCTATTTTGTTTGAAGTCAGTACTGCTAGTTCTGTTTGTTGTCATGTCCAATTGCATGGAATATATTTTTCCATCTTCTGAATATCAAGTGGTGTGTGTTGCTCTAACTAAAATGGGTCTCTTGCATGCTTCATAAAGTAGGGTCTTGTTATATTATCCCATCTGACAATATATATCTTTTGATTGAAGCACATAGTCTATTAACAATTGTGATAATTATTGGTAGACGTGTTTATTTCCATTTTGAACTTCATTTCCCTGTAGATTTTTTGTTTACTTTTTCTTCATTTCATTTTCTTTTTGTGGCTTGATAAGTTTTCTTTTATTATCTTGGTTTCTTTTAGGCTTTGTGAATTCATTGAAAGTTTTTGACTTATGGTTAACCTGTTTTGTATGCATATTGAACCCTTATTATATCTGTTTATTTTAACTGTTAAGAGTACAAATTCTAACCGATCCTAAAGGGAACAGAAAGAAGAAGAAAATTCTCTGTATTGTCCTGTTTCACCCTCTGACCCTTAAAAATTTTGATGTCCTGTTTTACAACATCATGTTTATTCTATTGTAAGTCATTGTAGCTATTGCCTTTCTAATTATGCCTTTCTCCTTTCTCTAGCATTCTGTTTCTTTTTTTAGAGTAGATCTTTCATTATTTCTTTTTCTGTTGCTAAATTCTTTTAGTATTTGCTTTTGTGGAAGTTATTTATCTCTCCTTCTATTCTAAAGTAAAGCCTTGCTTAATATATTATCTTAGATTCCAGCTTTCTTTCATTCAGGAATTTGAATATGACTTCACACTGCCTTCTGCCTTTTGTATTTGTGTAGGAATCGTGTTTATATATATAATGAATATAATTATATATATATATATATATATGTAAAGAAAACCTAGAAATGAAGTTAACAAATAAGAAGAATATCTATACATTAAAAGATAGATAGCATGGATGAAGGAAATTAAAACTGATCCAAAGAAAAGAAAAAATCACTTATGTTAACAATGTGAAAAAATGTGGTAGAAACAACCATACTACCCAAAGGAGTCTACATTTATTGTGATTCATCTCAAAATACCCATGAGATTTTTTCATTAAATAGAACAAATAATTTCAAAATTTATATGTAACCACAAAGATCATGAGTTGCAAAAGTAACCTTGCAAAAGAGTATTAAATACAATAGTGTAAAGTTCTCTGATATTAAACAGTCCTACAAAGCTTTAGTAATTTAAACAACATGATACTGGCTCAAAAACAGACACCAATATATTCCTTCACACCTATGATCAATTAACCCATGAAAAAGGAAGCAAGAGTATAAAATAAAGAAAAGACATTCTTCTCAATAAGTAGTGCTGGGGAGATTGAACATGTGAAAGATAGATTAGAATATTTCTTCATATTGTATACAATCCATGAGCACAGAGCATCTTTTATTTATTTTGTTTACATATATTTCTTGCAACTGTAATTTATAGACCTATGTTTAGATTTTTTATTTCACTTATCAAATGTATTCCTATTTTATTATTTTTGGTATAAATGTACACACAATTGTTTTCCTAATTTCTTTGTCTGATTATGTGTTGTTACTATATAAAAATGAAATGGATATTTGTATATTGATTTTGCATTTGGCAAATTTACTATCTTTGTTCATTATTTCTAACAAACACTGGAGGAGTCTGTGGAGTTTTCCATCTATGTATAATCATGATATCTGTAAAAATTTTACTTCTTGTTTACAAGTTGTATGTCTTTTATATTTTTTCTTGGCTAGTTGTTCTGGTTAGGACTACTAGAAGTGTAATTTAGGACTTGTGAAAATGAGCTACTTGTTCATATTCTTGGACCAGAGGAAAACCTTCCTGTCTTTTAACATCGAACTTGAATTTACTCATTGGTTTTTCATATATGGCTTTAATTATGTTTAGTTATATTTAATCTAGAGCGAATTTCTTAAGAATTTTTTGTACACAAAAGTTAAGATCAGATCTGCCAATAATTTTCCTACATTTTTTGAGATAGTTACTTTTGAATTTTCTGTTATTTAAGGGATGGTATCACATTTATTTATTTGCATCTGTTAAATAATATTTATGAATCAGGACTAAATCAAACTAAACTATAGTTTCTAATACTTAGAACATGAAATGAATTCAGGTTGCTAATATTTATTTAGAATGGAATGTACACATACTGAAGGAAAAATTTACATTGTAGCTTGAGTGTACATTTATTTATTTAAAAATTTTATCTCTCAATTTGAATTTGAATTATGTTTAATGGAATTGATTTCTAAATAAAGATTATAAGTTTTGGTAGTACTGGATTTACTACAGCTTACTGATACAGAATATAGCTACTATTTACAATTAGTGCACAAAACACTTGCCTTAAAATGCCGTATTATAATAACAATGCCAACTGTTTTAGGACTGGGAAACATATTGCTTCCTAAAATCCGGTACCTTGTCTTTTCCACCCCAACCCACATATTCAGTTATTTATTTGTTATTTGATTGTTTGTTTGCCCCTTATTGGAGGCACTGCTTATTGAATCCAGGATCTTGTGCATAAGTGTATTTATCAACATTATTTTAGAACACTTAACAGAAGCCCCAAGAGTATGGATTATAAAGATGATAAGAAAATTTATACCTTCTTGGGACCTCTGAGTGAAAGAATGGCAAAAATAAACATTTGTAAGTATACAATAAGATTTTCTCTAGTGTTATTTTAATGTAGAATATTTAATTACAATTGTTTTAATTATAGCATTGAATTACAATTTAAAACAAAAATTCCCCCTTTGGGATTTCTTGTTTGTTTCATTATTTTAATCTAATTATAATTCATATATATTTACCACTTATTTATAAAATTACCAAATAAACTAATATTTATTCTGCTCATGTTTTGAATATAGAGCTACTTATTGTAAAATACACAGATAAATAACTACTTCCGTTTCCAAATCAAATTATGTTTCACTTTAATTACAAATGATAATGAAATTCTTATAGCTTTTCTGTACAGGTTTTACACAAATTTCACTTTAAATTCCAAAACTTTAAAATTATTTAATTTATTCTCTGCATTATTTATACTCTGTTTACAAATCTGTTATAAATTTGTGTACAAAAGGAAGGAGATTGGTTTTATTTAAAATACCCCAATATTAAATTATTTAAAAAAAGTTTGTGAGGTTAATATTTGCAGATCACACTATAAAAATAAACATCCAGTATGTTTCATTTTAACTGGATGAATGAGAAGTAAACACTGGCTGAATTTTCCACTTGAGTTGCTAGGAGACCAGTCGTTTTGTGATGTCACAGCTACTCAGGTTGAGAACCATTGTGATGGCCTAGTAGTTTATTTGTGCAGGCCTGCCAAAGTAGCATTTCAAGCTGCAATGCTCAAAATCATGCAGATAAGAAAAGTACCTGTAGAAAAAGCTATTTGAGGTGGCACATGTTTCTTCCGAAATTCAAGATGTGTCTTATTATGTTGGACCAACTGATTCAGGAAACTCCGGTAGATCTGTTTGTGTGATCAAACATTCTCTGGGGACTTGGACTTGAGGTCCATGATTGAAGAAAATGCTTTTCAGGGTTTGTCTGAAAAATCCTTGGTAAAAAGACCATGTTACACACATTGTGTCTCTGAACCAGATGAAGATAATTATTTTCGTTCTCTGACATTTCCAATAAACTCTGGAAAATGGCTGGGAGTGACCAATTTAAATCCATCTGGTGGGATGATAATGGAACTACCATAGTGATTGATAAAGTTGTCTTTAAGAAGGAAGTTTTGGAAAGAAAGGCCCCTTTCAGAATATTTGAAACTGGAAGTATGAAATGTTTTGTTAGACAGCTTAACCTTTATGGATTTCATAAAGTGAGGCAGAATTTTCAAAGATCTGCTTGTCTAGCAGACTTTCTGGCAGAAGCAAAAGAAGTCTCTGTTTTAAGCAAGGTTTTCAGAAATTTTAGATACCACTTGGTAAGATATATAAAGTTTTATTTTGCAAATCAATCAATGTTAATATAATTGTAAAGCTAGATTTTAAAAATTTTATAAAACTACTAAAGCCAAAATTTTTTGTTTCTTCTAAAAAATGAGGACAGTGCCTTAAATATTCAAGATTATGAGAAACTTTGCTTGCAATTATGAATCTTACCGGAAACCTAAATAAATGTATTAAAGCTGTTTTTAAAAAGTGGCATGCACCGTTAATGCAAATGCTAATTTCTTTAATTTGATGACTATACTATTTAAATGCGTATGTTCCAAATAAGGAACTTCAAAAAGTAGTCAACAATGTTCATATTTTGATGATATTATCTTTGCATAGTAAACGTGAAATCTGTGGGTTTATAGGTTAAGCTTATTGTAGTGTTGTATTTTGGTTTAAAATATTACTAAAACATTCCTCCTTTGGTTGTAGCTGCAGTTCTACCATAATCCAAATTTTGAACGAGGCTGTCTCTAGATTTTAGTGAGAATAAAAAGAAGAGTTGGTATTAAAAATGCCTTTCTGGTATCTTCATTGGCTGAAGATTTCAAAAAAAGCACTTTAAAGGAGGGGGTAATGTGGATAATCCTAATTCCGATTTTGTGGCTGACACTAGTGGAGAAAGTTCATTCTTACCTTCTGCAAATTTAAACATACCTCTAATAAGAAAGCCCTCTGCTAGCCACATAATTGGTGATACAAACATCCCAATCAGAGGTGATTTTTCTCCTTCATCATCAATGTCAGTTAGACCACCAGAACAAATTGCAGTGGATAAACGTGCTACTTTAAATCAGTTGGCCACTGTCCACGGGCACTCTCAAAGCAGTTACACTGAAGCAAATGGCCGTGTTGTGAACTTCATTACAACTAAAACTTCTAATTCTCAGTACAGCATCTTGTCTCCCATACAGAGCAATTATTTTGGACTGATGGTGGAGCCTTCTAATTTTCCAAATAGATATCACAACATATCTGACAATGAACGTCATTTTTCTAAACTTCAACCAGGGATCAACCCACGGATTCTAGTGCCAGTGATAGCTGATACATCAGCTACCTCTCTTTCAAGGCCAATTCATCAGCCATTTTCAGTTTATGAACAGCATCCTAATTACAACTGATCTACCACAGGACTACCAGATAATGCAGGATAACAAAGATTAAAAGTGAGGTTGGCAAATGTCAACAAATATCTGCAATTTTCTTATTTGAACAATAAACATAGATGTGTACTTCTATTTTCTTTATATTTGTTTAAAATAGAGTAAAGAGTTAAATGGGAGACTAAGATACCTTTTAAAGAAAAAAGAAGATATTTCATTGATATAAATATTTGATGGAAAAATATGGGAGTAAATTTAAATAATTTCTTGTAAGGAAGAAGAGAAAATGGAACAATTTTGAGAAGTCTAAACCATGGAGAGAGGGAAAACTAATAAGTGGTTTCTGGTTCATCCTGGAAAGTATTACAAGTGTTAAGTTAGGATAGGTTGGAACAGGAGATAAATGCAGGAACCGACCCAGGGATCATGGTCTCTTTTATGTCATCCCTGGAATCATAAAGATCACATGATATAGTCTCAGATGGCACATTCAGCATGTGATAGAATTTAAGAAGTAATTTTATCTATGGTCTTATATGTACTGTTCTCAAAGTATTCCAATTGGTGCTTTCTTTTCCTCCCCTCAAGAGTCTACACTATATTTTCTAGTGAATATTTAATGTTGCTTTTATGTTCCAGCCAAAAACAAGCTTACAACCTCAGGGTGACAATTTATGACTTTCCAACACTAAGCCCACAAACTCAATATAGTTTAGTCATTTTTTATAGATCTGGCATCTGATTACCTTGGCATATCTTTATGTTTCACTGTATTTGGTGATATATCCAGGCAAATGCTTATCAGCCATATTAACTCCAAACTCACAAGTTTTGCTCCAACTCATCCTTGGACTTAGGATATCCTCCTTTTGCATACTTAGATTTTCCATGTCTCAGCACAGAAATCACCTCCTGCAGATATTTTCTGTCTATCCCCCTTTCCTTGTCTAACTTGGATACCAGCACAGTAAGCACAGCACTTGCCAGCGGATGCATTTTCGTATTTAGTGAATGAAAAAATATGTTGACTTTAAGCAAAATTTACTTTCCTGAAACAACAAATCTCTCATGGTTTTCAAACTATTTCATTATGGCCTTTACTCTTCATCACAAACTAGCTAATTTCATAGCCGAAGGTCTAATCACCCAAGAGAGTAAGTGGTGGTAGGTACAGGAGACAATGTATTATTCTCTTCTGAATTCATGCCTCCAGATGCATAAAGCATTCCATTCACATTTGCTGGATTTTCTCCTGTCTCTTCATCACCCAACCACCCCAAAATAACTGATTCTCATACCCATAGCTATAACTATACTGACTTCTAATTAATTTACTTCTTAGAATCAGAGCTTTGTCCAGAAGAGGGAGTGCCATTGCAAATATTTAATGTAGGTTTATTCACCCCACATAATTTTGCCCCTTCTAACCTTCACACAGGAAGTATCTAAGAGGTACTTACCCCTTGGTTGGGGTGGTCGTATTCAGTAACCAAATTGCAATCTAAAATGTGTGGACAAGAAGGAGGTGAGGGTGATAGAAATAAAAATTTGTCCAACTGCAAGAATACCAAATTTCTGCAGATATTAAGAAATATAAAATATTCATGGAAGTCTTTGATGGTTTCCCATTAATTTAAAATAAAAGGTGAAGCATTTTCAGAAAGTGAAATGCCCTGAAATGCTGCAAAAATTGTAGGCAAGGTCAGGGATCCTAAGGCTTCTAATCACAAACATGCAGCCAGTGTCAGCTGATAAGATTGGAATGGCAACATTGAGTCCTGAAAATGTGTCACCAGTTGTGAAGAAAGCCTTTGACAATCTGGAGAATGGGCAAATGGGCCAGGGTTATCTCTAGCAACATCCCACCAATATGACCTTTACCAAGAGAAGAAAAGAGACCACTTGCAGCAGGAGAACTGTGTCTGGACTGCAGTGGTTCTTCCTACAACAGAAACATCAAACTTTTAAGTGTTTCAGCTCAAATCTGATGGTGGCTATGTTGTTGCTTACATTAGCATTCTGGGGTTCAGATGGGCTGGTTCAGCAGCTAGTTTCCATCTCTCTTATCAGACAGTGGGTCTTACCGTGATCATCTTAACAAGGTTCTATACTGATAAGTCAAAAGCTACAGTTTACTCTCAAAATTACAAATCCTGAAAAGAATATTGTTTGTTTGTCCATCTGTAGTCTTCTCCCTGGGAAAACCTAGACTATAGGCAAAAGTACAAAAGTTGGCTGGTGCTTTTAAAACTATTCTCTGAGATCTGCCCACTGAATTCTTCCCACTAAATACTACAAATCTTTCTACCACTGTGTGTGTGTGTGAAATGGATAGTTAAGCTGTAACTAAGTTTTTCTTAGTTGAGTCATCAGTGAATTATTCCTTTGCATTTGGCAGAATCTCTGTAAATTAAGAGTTTCATTGGAACCACCAGCTTTTCTTCCGATCAGGGATAGGCAGATTATATTTCTCCCAGTATACTAATTGTTACCTCTTCATTGAATCCCGAGCTGATGCTAGGGTCAAGCCACTGAACCCTTGAATTAGACTGAGGCATATACATTCTCCAGTCCCCAGAGCCCAGCACAGGTCTGTGTCTCCTTTTAATTTAAGATTATGTCCAATTTTTTTTTCTTTAATTTCTTATTGTTGACACAACTTATTTTGGCTTTGAACTACCCTTGACAAATTTATAGAGACTGAACCAGTGACTTATTCCCATTTACCTAGAAATTGCAATAACTTTTCTTTCCTTGGACTATCTGGAATGGAGTGAGCGTAGTCATCATTTTAAAAGCAGTCCTCAGTCCTAATAATGCAGAAGTTTAAAGTTCTTTGCCCAGTACTTGAGCGAGGATATTTGTTTTAGATCTCAGGGATTATCCTCACATCCCCTAATACAACCATGGGAAAACACCATATTGTTATCCAAAATTAAGTCTTTGTCAGTATTGCATTCCCATTGCAAAACAGTTAAGAAATGTAGGGGTTCTGAGATTTCACCATGCTGAGATATTTAGCAACCTTGCATGCTCCTTTCTTACAGAGGCTGTCGTGAAGATGAGACCTCCTGTCAGAGACATTGAACTTTATCACTCACAGCAAATGCAGCCAGGGTTAACATTTGTATCCATTCCCTAATCTCAGATGAATACACAGAGTGAAATTTTCATGTCTACAAAAGCTGTGTGCGGTTATCATGAAGAAGTTTAAGGCAGGGTAAAACACTAATTTTTTTAGTATCCCTATGCATTATTTAGTAGAATCACTTTTTTATTAGTATCTTTACCTAGGATAAGTGTATCATGACTCAAGTTTACTTGCTGCAAAAGCAATCATGAGAAATGACATGGGAAAAAAGTGATCATTGTCTTTCCATTTTTCCTTCAGCTTTTATTGAGATATAATTGGCAAAAAGCATTGTGCAAATTTAGTTGCACAGTGTATTGATTTGAGTTACATGTATCATGGAATAAATATCTTAGCTACTTTAGGGAGAATTCAGTATCTCATTTGGATACAATTTTAAAGAAATACAATTTTTCTTTTTGTTGTGATGAGAAAACTTAGAGTCTACCCTCTTAACAACATTCATATATAACATAAAGCAGTATTAATTTTATTTATCCTGTTAATACGTAGAATCCGTTGAACATCATTATTTTATGACTGGACGATTGCATACTTTGAGTGCATTAATCTAATTCTCCTTTCCCAACCCCTGCCTCTGTTAACTAGAAATCTGATGTTTATTGTATAAGTATGTTTTTTTGGTTTTGAAGTATACTTTAATGTATAACAATGTGTTAGTTTCTCTTACAGAACATAATGTTTGCAATTTTTAGTACATTTCAAACTGATCAGAAGAATAAATATAGTTATGATATGTTGCTATTTAAAAATATTTCATCATTATTTACGATTTCCCATACAATACATTTCTTACCCCTGACCCATTTAATTTGCAAATGGAAAATTTCTTTCTTAATTTCCCTCAAATATTTCTTTTTCTTCACCACATTTCCCTCCTTCTTGTGAACAACCTGTTTATTTCTATTTCTATAACTCCTTTTCTGTTTTGTTATGTTCATTTGTTTTGAATTCCAAATATGAGTAAAACCATTCAGCATATGTCATTCTCTCTCTGACTTATTTCAATTAGCATATTACCCCCTTGGTCTACCCAATTGTTGCAAATGACAAGAAATTATTCTTTTTAGAGCTGAGAAATAACCCATTCAATTTTAATATGTGTGTGTGTATATATATATATATATATATATATATATAAACAAATGTAGATAAATCTGTAGTTAATAGATGGGTAGATATATATATTGTAAACACACATTTTCTTCATCCATCATCTATTGATGAGCAGTTAATTTGCTTCTATATCCTGTTAATTTCAAATAATGCCACAGTGAATATAGGGTTGAATTTTATCTTTTCTGATTAGCATTTTTATTTTCTTGGAATAAGTATCCAGATATGGAAATGTTAGATAATATTTCATTTTTAATTTTTAGATAAAACTCCACAGTGATTTCCACAGTGGCAGCACAAATTTACGTTCACTCAAGCATTGCATCAGCATTCAATTTCTTACATCCTCACTAATATTTATATTTGTTAGCTTTTTGATCATAGTCATTCTGACAGGATTGACATAAAATCTCCTTGTGTTTTGGACTTGCGTTTTTCTGATGGTTAGTGATGTTCACCATTTTATATGCCTGTCGATTACATTTCCGCCACTGTATATTCATTTTTTTTTGTAATGGGCTAAATGAGCATAACTGTCTGATTTCATTTTTAGTCATTCTGTTGTGTTCCATTATTCTGTTTGTTCTGTGCCACAACCATATTCATTACTGTAGCTTTGTATTATAGTTTTAAATCAGGGCAGTGATACATCTTCTTTGTTCTTTGTTAAAGTTTTTTGTGTTTTTATTTGTTTGTTTTCTTTTCTTTTCTTTTCTTTTTAAGTGATTTCAACTCTTTTGTGTTTACATGTAAAATTAAGAATTATTTTTTGTAAGTGTATGAAAATGCCCTTGGTATTTTGATAGGCACTGAATTTAATTTGTGTATAACTTGGCTAGTACTATCATTTAAACAATATTATTTTCCTCATCTATGAACACATTATATCCTTTCATCAGTTTCCATTATCTTCAGTTTCTTTTATAAAGTTTTATAGTTTTCTGAGTACACGTTTTTACCTCCTTGGTTTGATATCTTTCTTGATATTCTTTTTGTAATGCAACTGTAAATGAGACAGTTCCCTCACTTTCTCTATTTGTTAGGTTCTTGTTAGTGTGCAGAAATGCAAGATTTCTGTATGTTAATTTTACATTCTGAAATTTTACCAAATGCATTGATAAGCCCTAGTAGTTTTTTGGCACCATTTTTTAGGATTTCTGTTTAAATTATGACATCTGAAAAAGATACTTTTACTCCTTTTCTTAATTAGCTCTATTTTACTTACTTTTATTTTGGATAGCTATGGCTAGAATTTCAAATACTATACTGAATAAAAGTGGTAAGATTGAACATTCTTTTCTTCTTCCTGCTCTTATTGGAGATGCTTTCAGCTTTTAATCAGTGAGTGTCATGTTAGCTGAGTTCTTGTCATATATGTCCTTAACTGTTTTTAGGTATGTTCCCTCATGCCCAATTTGAGGTGAAATATAATCATAAATAGATACTGAATTTCTCAAAACATTTTATGACTATTTTGAGGTGACCATATAATTTTTATTTTTCAATTTGTTAGTTTGGTGTATCACATTGATTAATTTGTGGATAATGAATCACTTTTGCATCCCTGGAATAATAGGGACTTAATCAAAATGTATTATCCTTTTAATGTATTGTTTGCTTTTCTAACGTTTTAGTGATGATTTTTGCATTTATGCTTATCAGTAGTATTTAACCTGTAATTTTATGTGGTATTTGTTCCTGTTTATGTAGTAGTGTGATACAGAAAGGTGGGGTAGGAAACCTCCTTTCTTCTCGAAATTTTTGGAATTCTCTGAGAAGTATAGGTGATATCTCTTCTCTAAATGTTTGGCAGAAGTCACCTTTGAACCTGTCTAGGCCTGGAATTTTGTTTATTGGGAGATTTTGTTTAATTACTTATTAAATATCATTAGTGATAATCTGTTCATATTTTCTATTTCTCATTCCATCCTGGAGATAAAGTCTTTCTAAGAAATTTTCCATTTCTTCTAGGGTTTCCATTTTAATTGGCATAAAATTTGTTGTATCATCTTATGATGCTTTGTGTTACTTTGATATAAGCTGTAACTTCTCATTTATTTTTGAGCATTTTAATCTGTAGTCACTTTATTGCTCATGAGTCTTGTTAAAGTTTCTCAGTTAAATTTATCTTTCAAAAGACATTATGGAGTTTATTGAGATGTTTCTATTTTTAATCTTTGTTTTATTTGTTTATGTTCTGACCATTCAGCTGCCTATCCTTCTTCTAACAAGTTTGTTTATTATTTTGCTACATCTTTTGTTTATAAGATTATGTTAAAAGAGAGAGATGTTTCTTATTTGCATAAGTGGGATTATTTTGCTATAAGTATCCCTATTAATACTGCTTTTGCTATACCCCATGGACTTTGTTTTTGTTGTCATATTTATTTATGTATTTTTTCCTTGATTTATGCAGCAATCCATTGGTTGTTTAATATTGTATGATTTATCCTCCAAACTATAAAATTTTTCTCAGTTTTTTTATTTAGTAAATTTCTATTCTCACAGAATCCATATGTTTCTTCACAAAACAAGGAGAAAAGTACTAAAATTTATACAAAATTCTGAAAGACCCAAATATCATAAAATTATCTTTGAAAAATGAACAAAGCTTTTGTTATTATCCTCCCTGACTTTAGAACATACTACAAAGCAACAGCAATTAAAATGTCAAAATATGTCACTAAAAGAGACACATAGATCAATGGAACAAAATATACTTTCCTAAAATAAGCCCACACAAATATGGTCAAGTAGTCTACAAAGAAGGAGGCAAAGGTATACAATGGAAAAAAGGCAGGCTCTTCAACAAGTAGTTCTGGGAAAACTGGACAGTACATGTTAAAGGAAGATGTAAGAGCACTTCCTACCATAGCATAAAAAATAAGATAAAAATTTATTAATTTTGTAAATGTAAAACATGAAACTATACAATTTCTGGCCAAGAACATGAGCAGAACTGCCTTTGAGATAATTCATAGAAATATTTATTTTTCATCTATCTCCTAAGTAAAAGATAAAGGAAAACTAACAATAATACTTTTTAATTATACTGAGGAAAAAATAGATATATTATGTGATACAAGGATTCAACTTTTTGTATAAATGTGAAGTGCAAAACCTTTTGCAGAGCAAAGGAAACCTTCAGCAATATGTATGACAACACACAGAATAGAAGGAAGAGTTTCAGACAATGAAACCAACAATGTGTTAATATCCATAATATATAAATAGCATATTAGTCTCGATATTTAAAAAACAAAGACACCAACTTAAAATCAGTTTAATTATCTTCATGGAAACTATTCAAAAACAGACATGTGAATGACTTTCATTCACATAAAAAGAAACATAACGTTGCTATTCATTAGGAAATCATAAATCAAAACCAGAATGAAATATAATCTCACAGCAACCAAAATGGCTATCAAAAAAAGTCTTCAAGTGACAAACATTAATGGCAATGTCGATAAAAGGAACCCAGGTACACTATTGGTGGAAATATAAATTGATGCATCCACTATTTTACAAGTGTGGACAGTGCTAATAAAACTAGAAATAGAAGCATTATATGTTGCAGCAATTCCAGTTTTTGATATAAATCTGAAAAAATGAAAACATTAACTTTAATGGATATATTACCCCCAATGTCCTTAACATCATCATTTATAATAGTGAAGGATAGAAGCACAAATCAAGTGCCCATCAGCAGATGATTGGCTGAAGTAGATGTGAGATATAGATCACATAATAATTACTTACTCATTGTCATATCAAAAAATAAAATTCTGCCATTTGGAACAATGTGACTGGACCCAGATAATGTTGCACATAGGAAAATAAGTCATACAGAGAAAAACACACTGTGTTATCACTTACATGAGGAAACTAAAGATATAAGAGAAATAATCATAAAAAACCAGAAACAGAATCACATATATATGTGTAGTGTACCAAGTAGTGGTTTCCATTGGGGATAGGGAAGATGGATATGGAAGACAGAAATATGCAAGCTACTAGTTATAAATTTGAGAAGCAACAGGGCTACATTTACAGCACACAGAGAAAAATTTTAATAATTTAAATGATTTTAAAGAGAATATAGGCATATATTATAGTAAAATGTTCATGCATGTGGGAAAAATATTGAAGAAAAAAACCCAGGAAAATCAAAATATTTTGTAGGACTCTGATATTAAGGGAGGTGATTTGTTCACTTTCTTTACTCTTTTTATAATGTCCTTATAAGAATTTAAGCTTTTAAATGAAAAAGTGTAGACTTTGAAATAAGTGACAGAAGTTTAAACTATTTCTGTCTCTCCCCTTAAATCTACAGTCAGTGAAACGATCACATCTCAACAAAAATAACTACAACACAAAGCAATACACCAGAACACATGTGTAAGGCTGCAGTTTGGTGGGCTAAATCACATAAATGTGGCTGAACTGAGGGAAGAGAAGAGTTGGTGCCTGCGACCAAGGCCCACTGACTAGGGTATCAGAGCCCACAGGTTCAGAGTACCCAGTAGAAACAGGGTCTCAGTGGTTCACACAGCTTCAGCTTCCAACTGCACCAGAACTCATGGTCACAGGTAACTAGGAGGGAGCCACAATGCAGACAGAATTTGCATCCTTTAGACCCTCAGACATTCATGACATTCTCCCTACTCCCCATTCATAGTGGTGGAGAAAAGGTACCTTGCAACATTGGACATGGCAAAGGCACTTGCCTGATACCAAATAACCACCTGTCTTTACACCGTTCCTCAATGTGTGCACTGAGTCTTAAGGGATATCGGATAAAAGGAAGATTTCACCAGCCCAGTGACAACAGTGGCATTAACTACCAGAGTTGTCTAAGAAGTGACAATGTAAGAAATCTTTTATCCAGACAGTAGCGTCTAGAAAGTGCTATTTTGAAATATTATCAGAGGTAGCTCAGGTAAGTGAAACCAAATATTGTGCAATATTGCAAACTAATAGAAAACAAAAGCAAAACTCCAAATCCAAATCTGTTTTTTTGGTGTCATCAGAGCAATAAATTACCAAGATCATGACCAATCACAATAAAATTATAGGGCAGGCACACAAACAGATACACACACACAGACACTGACACAGACAGAAACACACGCACAGGCACACGCACATACACACGCACACACACACACACACACACAATGTCAACCCTGCAGAAAACAAACTTAAAGTCATGGAATACTTCTGTGTAATTAATAGAGAATCCAAAGAGATGTCATACAATAACTCAATACAAAAAACAAAAGTCAGAAAGCAGTTAAGTGAACTCAGGATTAAAATGAATGTTGATAAGGAATACATTACCTAAGAGATTTAAACTATAAAATAAACAAACATTATTGGAGGACCAGATGAACTTAATAAATGAGATGAACAATGCAACAGAAAGCACTGTAAGAAGACTGTCTTTGTGGAGTAGAGATTAACAAACTCACCAATACAAAACTAGAAATGATAGGAGATGGCAGAGATACAAGATATTAAAAAGTGAGGAAATTCTACAATAGCCATCAAACTTCTTCAAGAAGTGCACATTAGAGTGAAATCCTGGATGGAGAACAAAGTTAGAAGGCAGCTGATGGTTTATTTAAAGTAGTAATAGTTGATAACTTCCTGAACCTGGGTAAGAAACTGATATACATGTCCGTGAGCCAACAAAACACAAATAACTTTATGACAAAAAGACCTCTTCAAGATACGTCATATGCAAATTGACAAGTCAATGACAGAGTAAAATTTTAAAGGCAGCAGATAAAAGTTATGGTAATCTACAAAGGAACCCCCATTAGACTATCAGCAGATTTCTGAGCAGAAAACATCCGCCAAGGATTATTAAAATGACATTTTCATACTGCTGAAATAAGAAATCTCTCACCCAAGAATACTCTACCTTGCACAATTATCACTTAGATATAACATGAAAATAAAGGCTTTACCAGACAAACAAACCTGAATGAGATGAAAAAACAAAACTGAGACACCTTACAAGAGGTGCAGAAAAGAGCTATACTAAGAAAAATATAATGGCAAATATACGCAAAGCATTGAACAAAATAATAAGCAGAGACCACGAGAAAGTTGCAACTGTTTCTTTGGGTATGTTTTTATATGCTACTATAGTATATAGATTAAAGAGAGAAGAATAGGAAACCAGTTGCAATAAATATACATACATCACTCTGGTAACATTTTCACAACAGTAAAAGATATAATTTGAGTTAGTAATCCTAAAAGGTAAAAAGTGAAAATAAAGCTATATTAAAGGAAGATGGTATCAGCAGAAAAAGCACTAAATTTTACATGAGATGCTTCATTTTTAATTGCAGTACAGTAGATGGACTATATTGTGTAGTTTCAGATGTACAGCCTAGTGATTCCAACCACTTTGTTGATTACACTGCATTATAAATTATTACAATAAAAATAACATTCAATTATTATGTTATTGTGTATAATACCCTGATCAATATAGATCCTCCTTGTTGCTTATCTCCCTTATGTATAATAATTTTTATCTTTCAATGTCCTACCATTAAATTGTCTTTCCCTTTCCCTTTGGTAAACATAAATTTTTCCCATATCTTTCAGTCTCCTTCAGTCTTGTCAATCTCATCTCTCTATCCCTCTACCATGTCTCTATAGATCTATTTATCCATCTATCTATCTATCGATCTATCGATCTATCGATCTATCTATCTATCATGTATCTATGTATCTATCCTCCTACGTATCTATTTATCTGTCATCTATCTATAGATAGCTATAGATGGATGTACACAGATATGTGTTAATGTTTAGATTCAACATATAAATTATATTATATATTTTTGTCTTTGTCTAAGTTACTCCACTAAGCACAATGTTTACTAGCTCCATTCATGATGCTGAAATAGCAATTTGTTGTACTTTTTCATGTCTGAGTAATATTCCATTGCATATTTATAGAAATATCATATCTTTTTAAGTCCATAGTTTACTGTGGACACTTGTATTGCTTCCTTGTCCTGCATATTATAAAGAGTGCTCTTGTGAACATTGATTCTTCTCAATTTAGGGTGTTTTCCCCAGATTTTTTTCTAGGAGAGGTGTTACTGTTTCATATGGTAGTTCTGTTTTAGGTTTTAAAGAAATCTGAATACTATTTTCCATAGAAGTAGTACCAATTTACATTCCTACAAAGAGTATACAAGAGATTAGTTTCATCCACATAGTCTCCAACAATTTCTCTTTGTAGACTTTGTGATAATAACCATTTGACCAGTGTGAAGTGATACCTCATTGGGGTTTTGAACTGCAATTAATTAATAATTAGAAATGTTGAGCATTTTTATCACTTGGCTGTTACTCATCTGTATGTTTTCTTTGGAAAAATATTAACTCAGGTACTCTGCTCTTTTTTTGATTAGGTTTTTGTTTTTCACATTGAGTTGTGTAACCTAAATCCATCTTACATCTATTAACCTACATCTATTAACCCCTGCTCACTTGCATTGTTTGCATATATATTCTCCCATTACACAGGCAGTGTTTTCATTTCATTCACACTGTCTGTAGTTGTGCAGAAGTTTTCAAGTTTATTTAGGTCCCAATTGCTTATTTTTGCTTTTATTTATTTTGCCTTAGGAGACTGATATAAGAAAATATTCCTATAATATATATCCAATAGAGTATATCCTATATTCCCTTCTAGTAGTTTTGTAGTATCAGGTCTTACATTTAGGTCCTTAAAACACTTGGATTTCATTTTTGTATATGATTTCAGGGGATGCTCTAATTTCACTGTTTTACATGTAGATGTCCAGCTTTCCAAACACCATACATTGACGATACTGTCTTTTCTCCATTGTGTACTCTTGCCCCTTTTATCATTGATTTGTTGCTCATAGGTGTGTGGAATTATTTCTAGGCTCTCTGTTTTAATTGATTATACCTCTGTGCCAAAGCCATGCTGTTTTTATTACTGTAGGTTTGTAGTATAGTAAGGTATCTGGGAGGTTTGTACCTACAGATATGTTGTTTTCCTCAAGATCATTTTGACAATTTTTATTGTTTTCATGTAAAACTTAGAGTAATTTATTTTCTGGTTCTGTGGGAAATACTACAGCTTTGTAACAGGAATTGCACTAAATCTGTTAGTTTCTTTGTGTAGTACGGCCATGTTAACAATATTAATTCTTTCAATCCAAGAGCACAAGACATCTTTCCATTTCTTTGAATCATTTTTAATTTCTTTGTCAATGTGTTTTAATTTTCAGTGTTTAGATCTTTCATATATGTGGTTACATTTATTCCAAGATATTCGAGGGGATGGGATTATAAATAGTATTGCTTTCAAAGTCCAGTTTAGGGTATCTCATGATTAATGTGTAGAAATGCAAGAGACTACTTTACATTAATCTTGTATCCTGATCCCTTGCTGAAGTTATTTATTGTTCATATTAGTCTGTGTGGAGACCTTAGGACTCTATGCAGATTGTTATGTCATCAATACTGGGGAAAATTTTGCCTCTTTATTTCCATTTTGCATTTCTTTTTCTTCTTTTTCTTCCTTTTTCCTTTCTTCTTTTATTATGGAACAGAAGTGCTGAGAGTAGGAATCCTTGTGTTGTTCCCGAATTTACCCTGAAGGCTTTCAGCTTTTCCCCTAATATTATAAATTGTTATAAATTGCCTTACTATGTTGAGAGATGTTCCTATTGTACTCAAATTTATGAGAGTTCTGATCATGAATGTATGTTGAATTTTGTCTAATTTTTTCTGTGTGTATTGACATGGTCCTGTGAATTTTGTTCTTCCTGTATTAAATATGTGTCTTGCTGATTGACTTGTGTATGTTGAACAATCCTTGTGACTCGGGAAGGAACCCAAATGATCATCGTGAATAATCCTTTCTATTTATTGCTGGATTAATTTTTTTATTTTTTTTGAGGATTTTTGAATGTATATTCATCAAGGATATTGGCTTCACATTTTCAATTTTTTTTTTGGTAGTGTCTGTCTGGTTTTGTTATCATGGTATTGGTGGCCTCATAGAATAACATTGGAAATGTTCCTTCCTCCTACATTTTTTGAAATAGTTGAGAGGAAAGAGGTTTTAATGAAGGCATCCAAGCATTTTGTTCAAGGGTTGTTTTTAAAATTCTAGATATTATTTAACTTATAATGATGGCTCTTTTCAAGTTTTCAGTTTTCTCTTTATTCATTGTTGGCAGGCTGTACGTTTCAAGAAATTTGTCTATTTGTTTAAGGTCATCCTGTTGGTTGTCACGTAACTGCTCAGAGTGCTTTCATAATCTTTGTTTGCATTTGTATGCTATCAGACATTATTTCTACTCTTTCACTTCTTATTTTGTTTGGGATCAATCTGTATTTGTTGATAAGCCTGGCTAAATGCTTATCAATTTGTTAATATTTTTAAGAAAAATAAGCTGTTGATTTTTATGATTTTTAATTAATTTTTTAATTTTTATTTTACTTATTTTCAACCTAATCATTAAAGATTTTTCATTCTACTGCCGTTGGGTTTGGTTTGTTTTTGTATCTAGTTATTTTGGTTGGTAAGCTTGGTCTTTTGTGTGAGTTTTTTCTTTTTCCTTGTAGAAGGCCTGAACTGTTCTAAACTTCCCTCTTATATTTGCCTTTACTGCATCCCATACATGTGATGAAGCTGTGTTTTCATTGTAATATGTCTCCAGGTATGATTTTACTACCTCTTTGATTTCATCATTGACCTTGTTTTATTGTATTTTTTAAAGGATGTGGTTTAACCTCATGTTGGTGCTTTTCCTGTTCTTCTTTCTAGAGTTGATGCATATTTTCATAATTTTGTGTATAGAAAAATACTTGCTGTAATCTTTATTTGCATAAATTTTCTGAGGCTCTTTTAATGACAAAATATGTGGTTAATTCCTTTGATAACAACATGTGCACACTTGAGAAACCTATGTATTCTGCTTTTCTGATGCTGTGTCCTATAGCTCAGTTAGGTTCAAATGACCTAATCTGCTATTAAGACCTCTGTTTCCTTACAGATATTCTTTCTGGATGATACAGCCATCAGAATAGTAAGGTGTTAAACTCATTTACTATTATTGTTTCATAATTAATTAATTCCTTCATGTCTACTAATATTTCTTTTTATACTTAGATCTATGGTGGTGGGTCCATATATAATTTAATGAGTGTAATACTCTATTTTTATATTGATCTCTTTTTCTTTATGTAATCTCATATTTATCTTTCATTGTGGCCCTTATTTTAAAATGTATTTTGTATGAGTTGTGCATTGCAATCTGCACTTTCTTGTCATTTACATAAAACAACTTTTCCATCTATTTCCTGGCTGTGTTTATCTTCCACCATAAAGTGAGAATTTTTGTGGGGGAAGCAAAGATGGTGGAGCAGAAGGATGCTCGTAGCTCACCTTTTCCCACAAATGCACCAAGACTCACATCCACAGACCCACTCAGCTAACCAGAGAACGTGCAGAAGTCTGATAGGACTTTGTCCTCTTCAAAAGATAATGATGCAAAAAACCTAGTAGGAGAAAATGAAGAAAAAAAGAAAAAAGGCAAAACATATTGGGACAGGTCCTACTGGGATGGAGCAACAAATAAAGACTCGTTCTCATTCACTGGGTCTCCCCTCTCCAACTGAGAGGCCAGCAGGACGGAAGGGGAGCCTCCAAGGGTTTGACCTGTACAGAGTTTAAGTTGACTAACTGTACTAAGTTCAACAGGCACAGAGGATCCCTGTTACACCCAGCCTAAGATGCATTTTGGCAGCTGCGGGCAGGGACTTGCTGCCCAAACTGGGTGGAAGATGAGGATATCTGCACTGAGGCAGCCTGGGGGATAAAAGGGGGCTGTGTTCCATTGCTGTGGATGCACAGGGCAGAACAAACTGGGCCCTCCATAAAACAACAGGGCATACGCTCCCTTGGAGGGGAAAGCTATAATCCCCATCTCTGAAAATCCACAAAAGTTTCTAGGACATGGGAGCAGGGGCTCAGACACAGCCACCATACCCTCTGGTGCTTTGCACCCAGGCAGCAGTGAGAGCAAAACCTGCATTCACTCTTAAGTACTTAGCAGCCTCAAGCGCCAGAAGGGGACTTGTCTACAGCCTGAGGCAGATAAGATAAATCTGTCCTATTTCCATAGAGAACTTGTTCCACCAAGATAAACAAGGGGCTGTGTTTTGGCCTAGACCAGGGACAGGGCACAGAGTAGTGGAGAGACTGGCTCCCTAAGGGGGCTGGTTGGCCCCCACATTTTGGGCTTGAATGCAGACCCTGACCTTGTGGCTCAGAGAGGGCATGACAGCCACAACTCCCTGGTCAGTGTGAAACATCTGACTACAGCATCAGTTAGGGCAGTGACAAGCCAGCCCACTGTAAAGAGAGCTGCTCCAGAACCAGTGTTGTGAGTAGCAGTGATCTGCTTGCCGACAGGCCCTAGGAGCAGCACAGATGAAGGCTCTTATTGAGGGCCTCTGGAGAAAGCAAGCTGAGCTTCCAAAACAGGATGAATACAGAAAGACTTCACATTAAGTTACACAGTCTCCAGGAAGACACATTATACCACCTTGTTTTAGTCTGTATTTACATGTACTATTTACCATTACCCTCTTAATTTTTACTTCTTAGGCCATTATATATACCCCAATTTTAATCCCTTGGAAATTGTTTAAAATATTTTTATTATTATAATTTTTCAAAACTCTGCTTCAACTTGCTCTTCTATTATGCATTATACAATGTCATGAAACATTTATTTCCCCTTTTTTTTTTAAAGTTCTTTATGTCTCTCTCTCTTTTCGCTCTTTTCTAAGATGTATTTCTACATAGGCATTAGGTAGATAAACTCCTTTAGGACCAAAATAGGTAACTGATACTCCATAAACAACAGTGTTAGAGAGGTAGGAGCATGATGAAGAAGCAGAGAAACTATTCCCAAATAAAAGAACAAGAGAAATCCCCTGAAAGAATGATCAGTGAAATGGAAATCGATAGCCTACTCGAACAAGATTTCAAAAGAGGAGTGATCAAATTAATGATGGAAATAAAAGCTAATGTTTAGAGATATAAAATATGTTAAAAATGATAAGGAAGCTATAAAGACGAGCCGAGTAGTATTGGTAAACATGTTGACTGAGATGAGGAATGATCTAAAGGTGTCACAATGCTGACTAGATAACACAGAGGAAAGAATTAGTGACTTAGAATACAGGAGAATAGAAGACATCCAATCAGAAGAGCTACAAAAGAAACAATGTGAAACAAATTAAAAAAAAAAGGGACTTACATGATAAGAGAAAGCATGCCAATCTTGGCATGATAGAAGTCCGAGAAGGGGAGGAAAGATCAAACGGGTTTGCAAAGGTGTTTGAAAAATTCATGAATGAGAAATTCCCAAACTTAAAGAAGGAATCAGATATCCAAATATAGGAAGCTCAGAGTGTCCCAAACAAGAAGAACTCAAATAAACCCACACCAAGATATATAATTAAGATGGCCAGAGTCAAGGATAAGGAAATGACCATAAAGGCAGCAAGAGAATAGCAAAGAGTGAGTTACAAGGGAATCCCCATAAGGCACCCAGCTCATTTCACTACAAATATACTACAGGCCAGAAGAGAGTGGCAAGATATATTCAATGTCCTGAATGAAAAAAAGATATACCCTAGGATACTTTAATCAGCAAGGCTATCCTCTATTACAGAAGGAGACATAAAGAATTTCACAGACAAGAAAAAGCTACAAGAGTTTAGTAAAACTAGACCCATGCTAAAATAAATATTCAAAGGTCTACTCTAAAATGAAAAGCAGCAGGATGCTACAGAAATGTGAAACTCACAGCTGGAAAGGTGATAACTCATGAATTGCAAATAAAAAAACCCCAAAATTTTAAAACAAGACATACAAATCATTGAGAGTGGGAAATGGAGGCAGGAAAATAGAGATTTTTTTATTTTTGGTCTTTCCTTTTAAAAATTTTTGTTCACAGTAGGATGGGTCTGAGATCATGTTACTATAAGTTTAATAAAAGCAGTTATAGTAATGGTCTAATAGGCTTATATAAAAGGGCAAAAATAAGACAAAACATATTCATGAGTCAGTAAAAGTAAATAAATTTCATGATAATACAAAGGAAAATGACCAAACCAAAAAAGGAAGATGAAACGAACAAGGAGGAAACACCAAATCAACTGCAAAATAAGGTCAAAATGGCAATAAACACAAACATATCATCAATTATTTTAAATGTTAATGGACTAAATGCTGCAGTCAAAATGTCATTATGTGGCTGGCTGGATAATAAAGCAAGAACTTTCAATATGCTGCAAACAAAAACCCACATCAAGGAGAAGGACACATATAGATTGAGATAAAAGGATGGAAAAGTTTATTCCATACTAATGGAAAAGCCAAAAAAGCAGGTGTTGCCATACTGATTTCAGACAAAAGAGTTTTAAAACAAAGGCTATAAAGATAAAGAAGGATATTTTATAATGATTGCAGGATTGATACAAGATGAGGATAACACACTCCTTAATACATATGCACCAAATAGAGGAGCAACTAATTACACTATATAATTACTAACAGATATAAACAGGGATAGCGATGGAAATCTAATCATAGTTGGAGGTTTCAACACTGCATTAACATCACTGAACAGATCATCAAGAAAGAAAATAAATTAGGCAACAGGGAAGTTTAATAACACAATAGAAATATTACACTTGGTGGATATTTTCAGAGCATTGTACCCCCCAAAAAATAGTATATACATTCTTTTCAAGTGCACATGGGACATTTACCAGTATTCTTGTTATACTTGGGCACAAAAATACCAAAGTAATTTTAAGAAGATAGAAATTACCTCAAGAAATTTTACTGACGACTATGCCATGAAGCTAGAAATCAAAAACAGAGGAACAAAGGAGAACAAAAAAAAAATGAGGATTAAACAATATGTTATTAAAAACCAATTGGTCAAAGAAGAAATCAAAGCTGAAATGAAAAATTACCTTGAGACAAAAGAAAATGAAACAAAACCACACAAAATTTATGGGACACAGCAAAAGCAGTGTTGAGATGGGAGTTTATAGTGATACAGGCATTCCTCAAAAAAGAACAATCACAAATAAACAATATAACCCATCAGCAGAATGAACTAGGAAAAGAAGAACAAAAAAGCACAAAAGGAAGCAGAAGGAAGGAAATCATAAATATTGGGGAGGAAATAAATAAAATAGAGTTTAAAAAGTCCATAGAGAAAAAAACACCCAAACCAAAGGCTGGTTTTTCAAAAAAGTATGTAAAATAGACAAACCTGTGGCCAAACTCAAAAAAAAAGAAAAGAGAGATAGCATAAATTAGCAAAATAAATAGGAGAATGTAGAAATTAAAGCAAAAATTAGAAATAGAGAATATTATAAGAGAAAATAATGAAAAGCATATGAAAACAAACTGAATAACCTAGAGGAGATGGACAGGTTTCTGGAAACATACTGCCCACCAAGACTGAATCAAGAAGAAACTGACCCCTTGAACAAGCAGAGCACTAGAAATGAAATCAAAATAGCAATATAAAACCTACCTATAAATAACAGTCCAGAACCGGACGGCTTCAGAATGGAATTCTACGAAACATGCATAGAAGGACTCAAGCCAGTCCTTCTCAAACTCTTCCAGAAGATTGAAAAGGAAGGAATACTCCCTAAGTCATTCTATGAAGCCACAATCACCCTGATACCACAAACAGGTGAAGACACTACCAAACAAGAGAATTATAGGCCAATATCACTGATGAACACAGACGCCAAAATACTTACCAAAATAGAAGCAAATAGAATCCAACATCACAGAAAACAATTATACAACATGACCAAGTGGGGATCATGCCAGGGACACAGGGGCGGTTCAACATATGCAAAAGAATCAATGTAATACAGCACATCAACAAGAGAAAGGACCAAAACAGCATGACCTTCTCAATAGATGCAGGAAAAGCATTTGATAAAATTCCACACACATGTATGAAAAAATCTCTCACCAAAGTGGGCATAGAGGCAACATATCTCAGCATTATGAAAGCTATAGATAACAAACCCACAGCCAGCATAGTACTCAATGGTGAGAAAGTCAAAACCTTCAAGCTAAAATCTGGGACAAAACAAGGATTCACACTATCTCCACTCCTACTCAACATAGCCATGGAAGTCCTAGCCACGGCAATCAAACAAGAGAGAGAATTAAAATGGATGCAAATTGGAAAGGAAGAGATAAAAGTCTCACTATATGCAGAAAATATGTTACTATATATACAAAACCCTTCAAGATCCAGACAAAAACTACTACAGCTGATCAAAGAATTCAGCATGGTAGCAGGTTACAAGATTAAGGTTCAAAAATTAGTGACATTTCTTTACGCTAATGATTCAGATAATACTATAGAGCTACAATCAACATGACAGCACTGTATTGGTAGGAAAATAGACATATAGGCCAGTGCAACAAAATAGAGAGCCCAGAAATAAACCCACAAACTTTTGGTCAATTAATCTTCGACAAAGTAGGCAAGAAAATACAATGGAAATGAGACAGTCCCTTCAGCAAATGGTGTTGGGAAAACTGGACAGCAGCATGTAAATCAATGAAGCTAGAACACTCCCAATGAAGCTAGAACACCATACACAAAAATAAACTCAGAATGGATCAAAGACTTAAACATAAGACAGGATACAATAAACCTCCTAGAGGAAAATATAGGCAAAACAGTATCTGACATACGTCTCGTAAATTTTCTCATAGAAAAAATAAAAGAAAGAATAAACAAATGAGACCTAATGAAACTTACAAGCTGCGGCACAGTAAAGAAACCGGAAGAAAAACAAAGAGACAACCTACGGAATGGGAAAAAAATTTGAATATGTAACCTACAAAGGCTTGATCTCCAGAGTATATAAGCAGCTCATCCAACTGAATAAGAAAAAATAAACAACCCAATGCAAAAATGGTTAGAAGACCTAAACAAGAAATTCTCTAAGGAAGATACAAAAATGTTCAAAAGACACATCAGATAATTCTCAATATCACTGATTATCAGAGAAATGCAAATCAAAACTGCAGTGAGGTATCACATCACAGCAGTCAGAATGGCCATCATTTAAAAATCCACAAATGACAGAAGCTGGAGAGGCTTTAGAGAATAGGGAACCGTCCTTCACTGCTGGTGGCAATGCAGTTTGGTGCAGCCACTGTGGAAAACAGGATGGAGATTCCTCAAAAGCCTAAGAATAGACTTACCATATGACCCAGGAATCTCGCTCCTGGGCATAAATCCAGAAGGAACCCTACTTCATGAAGACACCAGCAACCCAATATTCATAGCCAGCACTATTTACAATAGCCAAGACATGGAAACAGCCTAAATGTCCATCGACAGTTGACTGGATAAAGAAGAGGTGGTATATTTATACAGTGGAATACTGGTCAGCCATATAAACTGACAACATAATGCCATTTTCAGCAACATGGTTGATCCTGGAGAAAATCAGTCTAAGTGAAGTAAGCCAGAAAGAGAAAGAATAATATCATATGAGATGGCACATCTGTAGAATATAAATACAAAACAAAACAAAACAAAAAAGCACAAATACAAAACAGAAATAGACTCGCAGACATAGAATACAAGGTTTTGTTAGCCAAGGGGGCTGGGGGTGGGAAGAGATAGACCTGGAGATCTAAATTGCAGAATAGATAAACAGGATTGTACTGTATAGCACAGGGAAATATATAAAAAATCATACGGCAGCTAACAGAGGAAAAAATGGGACAAAAAATGTATATATGTTCATTGTAACTGCAAAATTGTGCTCTACACTGGAATTGGAGACAACTTTGTAAAATGACTGTAAATCAATAAAAATAACCTCAAAAAAACATGATCCTATGTATTACAAATGTAAATATACATTAGAGAGAAAAAGAAAACTATGCAAAAGAGCAGTAAAACCAAAAAGATTTTTTATGTTTTATTTTAAAATAAGCAAAATCAAAAAACCTCTAGCCAGGTGCATCATGAAGATAACAGAGATGCTCCAAAGAAATAAATAAAGAAATAAAATAATAGAAATAACTATTGTTACCTGAGATATACAAATAAGGGATCATTTTGCCAACACTTACATGCCAATAAATTGGACAAAGTAGAAGAAATTGAGAAATGTCTAGAAAGAGACAGTGATAAGGAGAAACAAATAATTTGAACCAACTGGTTACTAGAAGAAAAATAGAATCTGCGTTTAAAAAAATCGTTAAATAGAAGTGCAGATTTAAACAGTTCCCATGGAGAAATATACAAAAATACAAAGCAGAAGTAATAGTCTTCAATCTATTCAAAAATATTGAAGATGTGGGAAACTCCCAAATTAACTCTATGAAGTTTTAATCACCCTGATAGCAAAGCCAACAAACAAAGTACAGGCAAAGGGAAATTCAAGCAAATAAATTTGATAGATTTTAATGCAAAAATTCTAAAAAAAATTATTAGCAAATTAAACCCAGCAATACCTAAAATGAATCATAAACAAATATAAACTTGGATTAATTGCAGGGTCACAAGAGAGGTTCAACATACACAAATCAATCAGTTTGATACACCACTTAACAAAAGGAAAAGAGAAAATGTTGTGGTCATCCCAATAAATCCATAAAAATTATTTCACAAAATTCAACATTTATTCATTAAAACAGCAACAACAGCAACAACAACAATAACAACAGCAACAAAAACAGAAACCTCTTACAAAAGTAGGATTCAGGAAATATACCTCAACATAACTAAAGTCATTAATTACAAACCCACAGACAACATAATATGCAAAAGTGAAAAACTGAAAGCCAAATTAAGGAATAAGACATGAATGCCCAATCCCAGCATTTCTATTAAACACAGAATGGAAAGTCTTAACAACAGAAATCGGACAAGAAAAAAATTTATTCAACTTGGATTGAATGAAGAAAAATGTAATTATTTTAGATGGCATGATAATCTACATAGAGATCCCTAAAGATTCTCCACAACTAAACAACTAAAACTAATAAAGACATTAAGCATAGAAGCATGATTCATGATTAATATATAAGAACCATCACATTTCTTTACACTAACAATGAAACAGTCCATAATTTTAAAAAATCCATATGAAATCAGATCAAAAAGATGAAAAACCTTTGGAAAATCCAAGATAATAACATTTTTAGGACACTGGTAAAGAAATTTGAAGATGATGCAAAGAAATGGAAAGAAATCTCAAGGTCACAGTTTTGAGGAATTAATATTGTTAAAATATACATACTACAAAATATGCTTACAGATATAAATTGATTAAGATCGGACTACATGATATTTTCCACAGAACTAAAAACAGTCCTAAGATTTGTATGGAGCTGCAAAAGAACCTGAACGGAAAAAGTAACAATGAGGAAAAAGAACAAAGTTGGTGGCATAACCAATAACCCTCCCAGATCTCAGACTATATATCTAAAATACAGTAATCAAAACAGCACAATGCTGGAAAACAAACATCTATAACTCTGGAACAGAACACAGAGGCAGAAATAAAACATCATACCTATGGTCAACTAAACATTGACAAAGGAAACAAAAATATACAATATCTTAAAGACAGTCTCCAGCAAGTGATTTTGAGAAAGCTATACAGCTACATGTAAATCAATGAAATTAGAACACTCCCTCACACTGTATAAAAATAAACTGTAAATGTTTTAAATACCTGAATCTAATATATGACACAATAATACTCCTGGAAACTAACATAGGCAAAATAAGACAAAAATTGTAGCAAATTTTTCTTGTGTCACACTCCCAAGCTAAAAACAATAAAAGCAAAATAAACAAATAGATCTTAATTAAACTTAAAAGCTTCTAGAAAGCAAAATAAACAGAATGAAAAGATGAACTTCCAAATGGGAGGAAAATTTAGGAAACAATGCAATCAACAAGAGGCTAATTTGTAATCTACACAAATCGTTCATAAAACACCATCTCAAAAATCTACACACAACTCAGCCAGAAAATGTGCAGAAGACAATTCTTTAAAAAAGACACACAAATAACAAACAGGAACATAAAAACATGCTCATATTGCTAATCATTATACAAAGGCAAGACAAAAATTAAATAATGTTTTACCTCACACTAGTGAGAAGGGCTGTCATCCAAATGTCAACAAATAATAAAGACTGGGGAGGTTGTGGGGAAAAAGGAAATATCCGACGCTGTTGGTCGGAATGAAAACTAGTGAAACCACTTTGGAAACGGTATGGATGTTCCTTTAAATAATAAAAATAGACCTATCATATGACCCAGCAATACCACTCCTGGACATATAAAATATAAACCCTGAAAATAGAGAATCCTAGGGTAAAATATAAGAAGTACAATCTGACATTGGACTTAATTTGATTCTAAATATGTCTCCACTGGAAAGGGAAGCAGAAGCAAAACTAACAAAATATGATTGTATCACTCAAAAGAGATTTACCCTGCAGAAGCTGTGAGGAATGTCACATAACAAGGCTGGATATGAAATGGCCTACTCAATGTATCCAGCATGGGTGGCTGGATAGCTTATGCCGGGTAAGATCCTCACAGGAGGACAACCTAAGACAGGCAGAGCCGGCTGGATATGAGATGGCCTAATTAATGAAGTTCCTTGATGAACTTTAAAACAATCCTTGATCATTTAATAACCTGCACTTACAGCAGGAGCATGGGGATATAAATAGCTAAAGATTATTAACAGTGTTATAACTTAGATTATATGTGAGGTATTGTGTATGTCCTATATAAACCCTTTTTCTAAGAATCAATAAAAAGAGAACGGCTCCGCTGCTCTCCACACAGTGTTTGTGTGTATATGATATCGTGCCACTGACAGGGTTAATTTAATTGGTTGGGAGTATCTTAAAATGATGTTGCATTATATGCAATGCTCTTTCTGCACCTATTGAAATGATTATGTGAGTTTTATTTCTCATTCTATTAGTGTGGCATGTCACCTTTATTGATTTGAATATTTTGAAGTATCCTTAAACCCAGGGATAAATACATTTACTTATGTATGTGTATGACACATTAAATGTGTTGTTGAATTCATTTTGCTTGTGTTTTGTTGAGAATTTTAGCACATATTTTCATCAGGGATAATATTCTCTATTTTGCCTATAATGTCCTTTCTAGCATTGTTATGCAAATAAAGCTGGCATCATAAAACAAGTTTGGAATCTTTCACCCCCTTCAAAGTCTTGGAAGATTTGGGGAAGAATTGGTGAAAAATTGTCTTCAAATGTATGACAGATTTCACCAATTATGTCATCTTGTAAATTTTTTATGGTTTGGGAAGTTTGGATTATTGATTTACTCATACACACTTTTGCTCTATTTAACTTTCTAATTTCTTCTTGATTCACTATTGGAAGACATATGTTTCTGGGAAATTGTCTTTTTTTCTAGGTCATTAAAATCGTTGGCTAGTGGTAACATCTTATGATGCTTTGCATCTCTACAACATCAGTGGTAATATCTTCTCTTTTATTTCTAATTTTATTTGATTCTTTGTTTTGTTAGCCAACCTAAACTTTTGTCCAGTTTATGTTTAAAAGAAACAGACTTAGGAATTTTTTTTTATCTTTTCAATTGATTCTCATGTTATTTGCCTTACTCTCATTTATTCAATATTCTTCATTATTCTTTCTGTTTTCTCCTAGATGCATGAGGTGTAAAAATAGGTAGTGTGAATATTTATATTTCTTGTATTATTAAATATTTTTTATTTATTTATTATTTATTATTTATTTATTCATTTATTTATTTACATATTCATTCATTTATTTATCATTGAATTACTGCCATTTACAATGTGTCAATGCGTTGTGTAGGGCACAGTGTCCCCGTACATGCATATAGTTTTGTGCCTATTAAATGCAATTTGACGATATTTTACATACTGCCCTGTGTCATACAAGAGAAATTTTCAAAAATCTATGTTTATATAAAGTGGATAACACTTATAAATCTACAGCTCCCAAATATATCCTCTCACAGGCCCTTTCCTCAGTAATCATAAAATGGTTTATTATATCTGCGAGTGTGTTTCAGTTTTGTAGATGAAATCATAATGTTCTCATTCAAAATTTTTTAAGACTCAACATATGTCTTGTCATGTATTATTTTTCTTTCTCTTTCTGACTTACTTCAGTTAGAATGACACTTTTTGAGGAGATCCATTTTGCTGCAAATGTCATTCTTTTATCATATTTTATTGCAGAATATTATTCCATTGAGTAAATATGGCATAATTTCTGAATACTGTCATCTGTTGTTGGACAATTAGGTTGCTTCCATGTCGTGGCTGTTGTATATAGAACTGCTAAAACATTGCAGTGCAAGTGTCTTTTTGGATTAGTGTTCCCTTTGATTTATACCCAGAAGTGGGATTGCTGGATCGTATATTAAGTCTATTTTTATTCTTATGAGGAATCCCCATCCTGGTTTCCACAATGACTGCACCAAACTACATTCCTTTCAACAGTGCAGGAGGATTCCCTTTCTCCACAGCTTCCCCAGCATTTATTGCTTTTGGACTTTTGAATGATGGCCATTGTGACTATTGTGAGCTGATACTTCATTATAGTTTTGAATTGCCCTTCTCTGATAATGATAGAGAGCAATTTTTTTTCATATATCTATGTGGCATTTGTATGTCTCTATTGGAGAATTCCTTACTTAGGACTTCTGCCCATTTTCAGATTGGGTTTCTTTTATTATATTATTATTATTATTATTATTATTATTATTATTATTATTATTATTAATTATTATTTTGTATTAAGTCTTTATGTTTTAGAAATTAAGACTTTGTCAGTTGCATCAGTTCTAAATATTTTCTTTAATCCTGTAGGTTTTCCTTTTGATTTGTTTATGGTTCCCTTTGCTGTTCAAAAACTTATAAGTTTAATTAGGTCCCATTCATTAATTTTGTTTTTACATCCATTACCTGTGTAGGCTGTTCTAGGAGATCATTGCTGAGATTTATCTCAGAGTGTTTTGCCTACGTTTTCTTCTAGGATATTTCCTGTGTCTTGGCTTACATATAAGTCTTCAAGCCATTTTGAGTTTATCCTTGTGTATGGAGTGAAGGAGTGTTCTAACACCATTGCTCTGCATGCTGCTATCCAGTTTTCCCAACACCAGTTGGTGAAGAGGTTGTCTTTTCTCTGTCATATTCCTGGCTATTCTTTCAAAGATTAATAGAATATAGGCCTGTAGACTTATTCATAACCCTGTATTCTGTTCCATTTGTCCATATGCCTGTTTCTGTACCAATATCATGTCATTTTGATTATTGTAGCACTGCAATAGTGTATGGAGGCCTGATGATTTATTCCTTCACCCTCTTTCTTTTTCTTTAATATTGCTTTAGGAATTATGGATCTTTTATGATTCTATGTAAATCTTAGGACCATTTGTTACAGTCCTAAAAATAAATGTTTTGCATAATTTGATAGGAAATCACATTAAGTCTGTGGATTGCCTTGGGCAGTATGGCCATTTTAACAATATTGTTTCTTCCATTACAAGACCATTGGGTATCTTTTCAATTCTTCAGTTCTTTTTTGATTTCCTTAATCAATGTTTTCTAGTTCTCCATGTATAAGGAATTCATCTCCTTAGTCAGATTTACTCTTAAGCATTTTATAGTTTTGGGTGAAGTTGTAAAAGCGGTTGCTTCTATACTTTTTTCTCCTGTTGATTCAATGGTAGTGTAAAGAAATGCAATTGGTTTTCCTACATTATTCTGGTTACCTTGCCCAGTTCCTTTTTCAGCCTAAGTAATTTTTTGTGAAGCTTTTATATTTTTATATATAGTGTCATGTCTGCATATCGTGACATTTTACCTCTTCTTTTCCATTCTGAATATTTCATTTCTTTTTCTTGCCTGATCGTTGTGCCTAGGACTTCCAAGACTATATTGAATTGAAATTGTGAGAATGGGCATCCTTGTCTTGTCTCAGGTTTTTGTGGGAAGGTTTTCAGTTTTCACCATTGAGTACTTTGCTGGCTATATGTTTGTCATAAATAGCTTTGAATATATTGAGTTATGGTCTCTCTATGCCCACTGTGATAAGAACTTTTATTGCAAATATGTGTTAAGTTTTATCAAATGCTTTCTCAGCATCTACTGAGATGATCATGTGGTTTTGTGTCCTCTCTGTTTTTGATACGATGTATCACAATTGATTGATTGATTTACATATGTTAAACCATCCTTGTGATCTTGGGATGAACCTAACCTGACCATGGTGCATAATCTTTTTTTACATGCTGTTGGATTCTGTTTGTAAATAATTTCTTAAAGACTTTTACATCTATGTTTCTCAATGATATTGGCCTATAGTATTCTTTTGAGGTAGTGTCTTTATCTGGTTGTGGTATCAGGTTATTATTGGCCTTACGGTGTGAGTTTGGGGGTACTCTCTTCATATCAATCTTTTGGAAGAGTTTGAGGAGGACTGGTATGGATTTTTCTTTGTATGTTGGGACAAATTCCCCAGTGAATCTATTTGGGTCTGAATTTTTGTTTGCAGAGATTTTTATTTTGTTGATAATCATATTCCGTTTCTGGTGATCTGTCTGTTCATATGGTCAATTTCTTCCCAATGCAATTATGGTGGGCTATTTCCAGAAACTTCTCCATGACTTCTTGGTTATCCAGTTTGTTTCAATACAATTGCTCATGGTATTCCCTTATGATATTATGCAAATTTGTTGTACTCTTTGTAGTTTATCCACTTGCATTTCTTATGTTATTTGTGTTCTCTCTCTTTTTGTGTTGGTGAGCCTGTCCAGAGATTTGTCAATTATGTTTACTTTTTCAAAAATGAGTTTGATTAATTTTCTCTATTTTTAATCTCTTTTTCACGTCTTTCTTCCTTGATCTCTATTATTTCCCACTTTCTGGATACTTTTGGTTTTGTTTGCTCTTCTATTCATGATTAGTTTACAAAGAACATTAGATTATTTATTTGAAATTGCTCTTCTATATTAAGGAGGGCCTTGTCACTATGAACTTCCCTCTTAAGCCATCTTTAACTGTATTCCATATATTTTGTGTAGTGTTTTCTTATATTTCTCAAGATATTTTTTAATCTCTTCTTTTACTTCTTCGTCTCCTTCACTTGTTATAGTACCATGTTTTTTAATCTACATGTTGTCATTTTTCCTCCCAGTTTTTCTTTGATTGATTTCTAGTATCATGGTATAATACTCAGAAAAGATGCTTGAAATTATTTTTAGCTTCTTAAATTGGTTGAGGCTTCTTCTGTGCCTGAGTACATAATCTTTCCTAGAAAGTGTTCCATGTGCACTGGAAAAGAATTTATATTCTGTTTTGGGAAAAAGTACTATTTTGGAAATATCAACCAACTCCAATTATTTTATTGTATCTTTTAGTATCATTGTTCCCTTATTAATTTTCTGTCTGAAAGACCAACCTAGTAATTGTAATGGGGAGTTATAGTCTCCTATTTTGATTGTGATCCCATCGATTTCTCCCTTTTTATTTATTAGTATTTGCTTTATGTGTTTAGGCACTCTTATATTGAGTGCATATATCTTAATGTGTATAATACCCTCATTTTGTATTGCTCCTTTCATCATTATATCATGTCTTGTTTATCTTTCTCTATGGCCTTTGTTGTAAAATCTATTTTGTGTGAACTCAGTACTGCTAGTCCTTCTTTCTTATCATGTCCATTTGCATGGAATGTATTTTTCCATCTTCTGACTTTCAATTGATGTGTGTTCCTCTTACTAAATTGGGTCTCTTGTATGCTTCATAATGTAGGGTTTTGTTATATTATCCCATCTGACAATATATATCTTTTGATTGAAGCACTAAGTCCATTAACATTTGTGATAATTATTGATAGACTGCTGTTTATTTCCATTTTGAACTTCATTTTCCAGTTGATTTGGTATTTCCTTTTTGTTCATTTCTTTTCCTTTTTGTGGCTTGATAAGTTTTCTTTTATCATCTTGGTTTCTATTTGGCTTTGTGACTTCATTGTAAGCTTTTGACCTATGGTTCCCCTGTTTTGTATGTATATTTACCCATATATATATCTGTATTTTTTAACTGATAAAAATACAAATTGTAACCCATCATACAGAGAAGAGAAACAAGAAGAAAACACTTTGTATTGTCCTGTTTCACCCTCTGACCCTTAAAAATTTTGATGTCCTGTTTTACAACATCATTTTTATTTTATTGTAAGTCATTGTAGTTATTGCCTTTTTAATTATGACTTTCTCCTTTCTCTACCATCTGGCTTCTTTTTTTCTTAGAGTACATCTTTCAATATGTCTTTCTCTGTTGCTAAATTCTTTTAGTATTTGCTTGTGTGGAAGTTATTTATCTCTTTTTCTATTGTTAAGGATAGCCTTGCTTGATAAATTACCATAGATTTCAGCTTTCTTTCATTCAGGACTTTGAATATGTCTTACCACAGCCTTCTGCCTTTTGTATTTGTGTAGGAAACGTGTTTACAAATATAATATAAATAATTATATATATATGTAATAAATACCTAGTAATAAATTTAACAAATAAGGAGAAAACCTATAAGTTAAAAAATAGAAAACATGGATGAATAAAAATAAAACTGATCCAAAGGAGTGAAAATATCTCTTCTGTTTATGATATGAAACAATGTGGTTGAAACAACCATACTACTCAAAGGAATCTACATTTAGTGTGATACATGTCAAAATACCCATGAGATTTTTCCATTTAATGGAAGAAATAATTTCAAAATTTGTATTTAAACATAAAGATCATGATTTGCATTAATAATCTTGAAAAAGTGTATTAAATCTAATGGTGTAAATTTCTCTGATGTTAAACAGTCCTACAAAGCTTTAGTAATTAAAACAACATGATACTGGCTCAAAAACAGACAGCAATCAATAGAAGAGAATAGAGCAACCAGATACAATCCCTCACACCTATGATCAATTAACCCATGAAAAAGGAAGCTAGAGTATAAAACGAAGAAAAGACATACTCCTCATTATTTAGTGCTGGGGAGTTTGAACATGTAAAAGATAGATTAGAATACTTCCTCACATTGTACACAATCCATAAAAACAGAATAGCTTTTTATTTATTTTGTTTACTTATATTTCATACACCTGTAATTTATAGATGCATGTTTAGATCTTTTATTTCACTTATCAATTGTATTCCTATTTTATTCTTTTTGGTATAAATATACACACAATTGTATTCCTAATTTCTCTTTCTGATAATATGTTGTTACTGTATAAAAATGCAATGGATATTTGTATATTGATTTTGTAGTCTGCAAATTTACTAAGTTTGTTCATTATTTGTAACAGTCACTGGAGGAGTCTATGAGTTTTCTATCTATGTTTAATTATATAATCTGTAAAAACTTTACTGCTTTTTTACAAGTTGGATGCATTTTTATTTTTTCTTTTCTAGTTGTTTTGGATAGGACTTCTAGTAGTGTAATTTAGGACTTGTGAGAATGAGCTACTTTTTCTTGTTACTAAACAAGTGGAAAACGTTCCTGTATGTTAACATTGAACTTGATGTTAGTCATGGGTTTTTCATGTATGGCTTTTATTATGTTTAGTTTCATTTTATCTGAAGTGAATTTATTAAGAATATTTTTTTAAAAAGCTAAGATGAGTTCTGTGAATAATATTCCTACATATTTGATATTGTTATTTTTGAATTCTCGGTTTCTTAAGGGATGGTATCACATATATTGATTTGAGTACATTAAATATTATTTATGATTTGGGACTAAATCCAACTTAATTATACTTTATAATACTAATATATGCAATGATTTCAGGTTGCTAATATTTATTTAGATTGGAATATACACATACTGAAGAAAAAATTTACATTGTGATTTGAGTGTATATTTACTCATTTAAAAATTTAATCTTTTATTTTGAATTTGGCTTATGTTTAACTGAATTTATTTCTAAATAAAGAATATAAGTTTTGGTAGAACTGGATTTACTACAGTTTACTGATACAGAAAATAGCTATTATTTACAATTGGTGAACAAAACCGTTGCCTTTAATGCCGTATTTTACTAACAATGCCAAATGTTTTAGGACTGAGAAACATTCTTCCTAAAATGCACTACCTAGTCTTTTCCACCCCAACCAACATATACTGTTATTTCTTTGTTTTTTGATTGTTTATTTCTTTACCCCTTAATTGAGGCACTGATTATTGAACCCAGAATCTTGTACATAAGTGTATTTATTAACATAACTTTGGAACACTTAACAGAAGCCACAACGGTATGGATTATAAAAATGATAAGAATATTTATTCCTTCTAGGGACTGAAAAACCTCTGAGTGAAAGAATGGCTAATATAAACTTATGTAAGTATGCTATAAGATTTCCTCTTTTGTAATTTTTAAATAGAATATTAAATAACATTTGTTTTATTATAGCACTCATTTGCAATTTAAAACAAAAATTCCCCCTTTGAGATTTCTTAAATTAGATTGATTTTTTTATTCTAAATTTATTTCATAAATATTTAACATTTATTTATAAACATACCAGAAAAACTGATATTTATTCTGCTCATGTTTTGAATATAGAGCTACTTATTGTAAAGTACACAGGTAAATAACTACATTCATTTCCAGATCAAATTATGTTTCACTTTAATTACAAATGATATTGAAAAATGTATACAATTTCTGTACAGATTTTACACAAATTTCACTTTAAATTCAAAAACTTTAAAATTATTTTATATATTTTGTGCAATATTTATACTCTGTTCACCAATCTGGTATAAATTTGTGTACAAATGATGGAGATTGGTTTTATTTCATAGACCCCAAAATTAAATTATTTAAAAAGATTTTGTTGGATAATATTTGCAGATCACACTATAAAAATAAACATCATATATGTTTCATTTTAACTGGCTGAATGAGAAGGAAATACTGGCTGAATGTTACACAAGATTTGCTAGGAAACCAGTCGTTTTGTGATGTCACAGCTACCCAGGTTGAGAACCATTGTGAAGGCATAGCAGTTTATCTGTGCAACCTGCCAAAGCAGCATTTGAAACTGCAGTGATCAAAATCATGCAGATTAGAAAAGTAGTTGTAGAAATAGTTATTTCAGATGACACATGTTTCTTCAGAAATTCAAGATGTGTCTCATAAAAATGGACCAAATGGTTCAGGAAATTCTGGTAGATGTCTATTTTGTGAACAAACATTCTCTGGGGACTTGGACTTGAGGTCTATAATTGAAGAAAATGCTTTTCAGAATTTGTCTGAAGAATCCTTGATAAAAAGGCAATGTAACACACATTGTGTTTCTGAACCAGATGAATATAATGATTTTAGTTGTCTCACATTTCCAAGAAAACTCTGGAAAATGGCTGGGAATGATGAATTTAAATCCATCTGGTGGGATGATAATGGAACTTCCATAGTGATTGATGAAGGTGTCTTTAAGAAGGACCTTTTTGGAAAGAAAGGCCCCTTTCAGAATATTTGAACCTGGAAGAATGAAAAGTAAATTACACAGCTTAAATGTTATGGGTTTAGTAAATTGAGGCAGAATTTTCAAAGATCAGCTTGTCTAGCAGACTTGATGGCAGAAGAAAAAGAAGTCTCTGTTTTAAGAAAGGTATTCAAAAATTTTAGTTACCACTTGGTAACTAATATATAAAATTTTGTTTTGTTCATCAATCTATGGTAATATAAATGTAAATTTAGATTTTGAAAATTGTATAAAAGTACTAAGGCTAAAATCCATTCTTTTCTCTAAAAAATGAGGACAGTGCCTTAAGTATTCAAGATTATGAGAAACTTTGCTTGCAACAATGAATCTTAACAGAAATCTAAATAAAGGTATTAAAGCTGCTTTCGAAAAGTGGCTTTCACCGTTACTGGAAATGCTAACTTCTTATATTTGATGACTATACTATTTAAATATGTATTTTCCAAATACGGAACTTCAAAATATCGTTAGTAATGTTCATAATTTGATGATATTATCTTTGCATAGCAAACGTAATATTTGAGGTTTTATAGGTTAGGCTTATTGTAGTCTTTTATTTTGATTTAAAGTATTACTAAATTGTGTTTCCTTTGATTGTAGCTGCAGTTCTATCATAATCCAAATTTTAAATGAGGCTGTCCCCAGCTTTTAGTGAGAATAAAAAGAAGAGTTGGTATTAAAAATGCCTTTCTGGTATTTTCATTGGCTGAAGATTTCAACAAGAAACACTTTAAAGCAGTGGGTTGTGGATAATCATAATTCTGGTTTTGTGTCTGACACTACTGGAGAAAGTGCATTTTTACCTTCTGCAAATTTAAACATCCCTCTAATAAGAAAGCACTCTGCTAGCCACATATTTGGTGATACAAATACCCCGATCATATATGATATTCCTCCTCCATCATCAATGTCAGTTAGACCACCAGAACAAATTGCAGTTGATCAAAGTACTATTTTAAATCATTTGACCACTGTCTATGGGCACTCTCAAAACAGCTACACTGAAGCAAATAGCTGTGTTGTGAACTTCATTACAACAACAATTTCTACTTCTCAGTACAGCATCTTGCCTTCCATAAAGAGCAATTATTTTGGACTGATGTTGGAGCCTTCTATATTTCCAAATGTATATCACAACATATATGCCAATGAAGGTCGTTTTCCTAAACTTCAACCAGGGAGCAACCCACGATTTCCAGTGCCAGTGATAGATGATACATCAGCTTCCTCTCTTTCACGGCAAACTCATCAGCCATCTTCAGTTTATGAACGTCATCCTAATCACAACTGATCTACCAGAGGACTACCAGATTATGCAGGATGACAAAGATTAAAATTGATGTTGTGAAATGTCCACAAATATCTGCAATTTTCTCATTTGAACAATAAACATAGATGTGTACGTGTATTTTCCTTATTTTTTTTAAATAGAGTTAAGGGTTAAATGGGAGACTAAGTTACCATTTAAAGAAAATAGGGACATTTGATTGATATGATCATTTGATGGAACAAAATGGGAGTAAATTTAAATAATTTCTTGTAAGGAAGAAAAGAAAATGGAAGAAATTTTAAAAAGAATAAAACTTGGAGAGGAGAAAAGTACTAAGTGGTTTCTGGTTCATCCTGGAAAGTATTAAATATGTTAAGTTAGGATAGGTTGGAACAGGAGTTAAATGCAGGAACCGGCCCAGGGATATCATGGTCTCTATTATGCCATCACTGGAATCAGATAGGTCACATGATGTAGTCTCAGATGGCACATTCAGCATTTGGTAGAATTTAAGAAGTAATTATATCTGTGGTCTTCTTTGTGCTGTTCTCAAATCATTCCAATTGCTTTAATTTCCTGTCCTCAAGATTCTACACTATATTTTCTAGTCAATACTTTATGTTGCTTTTATGTTCCAACCAAAGACAAACTTACATCCTCAGGTTGGCACTTAATGCCTTTCCAACTCTAAGCCCACAAACTCAACTTAGTTTAGTCATTTCTTATAAATCTGGCATCTGACTACCTTGGCATATCTTTATGTTTCACTGTATCTGGAGACACATCCAGACAAATGCTTGTCAACTATGTTAGCTGCAACCTCACCACTTTTGCTCCAGCTCATTCTTGGACTTTGTGTATCCTCCTTTTACCTACTTAGAGTTTCCCAGTCTCAGCACAGAAATCACCTCCTCCAGATGTTTTCTGTCTAATCCCCTTTTCTTTTCTAACTTGGATACCAGAACAGTAAGCACAGCATATGCCACAGGATGCATTTTAGTATTCAGTGAATGAAAAATACATGTTGACTTTAAGCATAATCTACTTTCCTGAAACAACAAAACTCTCTTGGTTTTGAAACTATTTCGTTATGGTCTTTACTCTTCAACACAAACTAGCTCTTTTCATAGCCCAAGGACTAGTCACACAAGACAGTAAGTGGAGGTAGGTGCAGAAGACATAGTATTATTTTCTTCTTAATTCATGCCTCCAGAGGCCTAAAGCATTCCATTCTCATTTGCTTAATTTTTTGCTGTCTCTTCATCACCCTCCCACCCCAAAATCGCTGATTCTCTTCCCAATACAAATAACTATACTGACTTCTATTTAATTTACTTCTTAGAACCAGAGATTTGTCCAGAAGAGACAGTGCCATTGCAAACATTTCATGTAGGTTTATACACCCCACAAATCTTGTGCCCATTGTAACCTTCACACAGGAAGTAACTATGAGGTACTTGCCCCTTGGTTGGGGAGGTTCTATTCAGTAACCAAATTGCATTCTAAAATGTGTGGAATAGAAAGAGTGTGGTAGAATTAAAAATTTGTCCAACTGCAAGAATACCAAATTTCTGCAGTATTAAGAAATATAAAATAGTCATGGAAATCTTTGATTATTTCCCATTAATTTAAAATAAAGGTGAACCATTTTCAGAATGTGAAATGCCCTCAAATGCTGGAAAAATTGTACGCATGATCAGGGATCCTAAGGCTTCTGCTCACAATCATGCAGCCAGTGTCACCTGATAAGATTGGAATGGCAAAATTGTGTCCTGAGAATATGTCACCAGTTTTGAAGAAAGCCTTTGATAATCTGGAGAATGGGCAAATTGGCCAGGGTAAACTCTAGCAACGTTCCACCAATATGACCTTTACCAAGGGAAGAAAAGAGCCCACTTGCAGATGGAGAACTGTGTCTGAACAGCAGTGGTTGTTCCTACAACAGAAACATCAAGCTTTTAATTTGTCAGCTCAACTCTGATGGTGGCTATTTTGTTGCTTATATTAGCAGTCTGGGGTTCAGATGGGCTGGTTCAGCAGCTAGTTTCCAGCTCTCTTATCAGACGGTGGGTATTACCGTGATCATCTTAACAAGGTTGTATACTGATAAGTCAAAAGCTACAGTTTACTTTCAAAATTAGATATCCTAAAGAAGAATACTGTTTGTTTCTCCATGTGTAGTTTTCTACCTGGGAAAATCTAGACTATTGGCAGAAGTACAAATGTTGTCTGGTGCTTTGAAAACCATACTCTGAGCACTGCCCACTGAATTCTTCCCACTAAATACTACATATATGTGTACCACTGTGAGTGTGTGTGAAGAAGGATTGTTAAGCTGTAACTAAGTTTGTCTAAGTTGAGTCATCAATGAATTACTCCTCTGCATCTTGCAGAATCTCTGTGAATTAAGAATTTCATTGATCCACCAGATTTTCTTCCGATCAGGGAGAGGTAGATTATATATCTCCCAGTACACTAATTGTTACCTTTTCATTGAATCCCGAGGAGATGCGAGGGTCAAGCCACTGAACCCTTGAATTGGAATTAGGCATATACATTCTCCAGCCCCAAGAGCCCAGCACAGTTCTGTGTCTACTTTTAATTTAAGCTTATATCCAATTTTTTTTCTTTTAATTCTCATTGTTGACACAACTTATTTTGGCTTTGAACACCCGTTGACTAATTTATAGAGCCTGAATCACTGACTTATTCCCGTTCACCTAGATATTGTGATAACCTTTCTTTCCTAAGATTACCTGCAATAGAGTGAGCGTAGTCATCATTTTGAAAGCAGTCCTCAGTCCTAATGATGCAGAACCTTTACACTTCTTTGCCCAACACTTGAGCAAGACTGTTGTGGATACCATGGATTTTCCTCACATCTCCTATTGCAACCGTGAGAAAACACCACATTGTTATCCAAAATCAAGTCTTTGTCAGTATTGCATTCCCATTGCAAAACAGTTAGTAATTGTAGGAGTTCTGAGATTTTATCATGCTGACATTTTTAGCAACCTAGCATGTTCTTTAAATACAGATGCTGTCGGGGAGATGAGACCATCAGTCAGAGACATTGAACTTTATAAATCACAGCAAGAGAAGCCAGTTTTAAATTTGTATCCATTCCCTAATCTCAGATGAATACACAGAGAGAAATTTTGATGCCTACAGAAGCAGTGGGCTTTTAACATGAAGAAAGCATAGGGCATGGTTAAACACTAATTTTATTAATATCTTTATGTATAATTTATTAGAATTACTTATTTATTTGTAACTTTACCTAGAATAAGTATGTCATGACTCAAGTTTAATTGCTGCAAAAACAGTCATGGGAAATGACATGGGAAAAATGACCATTGACTTTACATTTTTCCTTCCGCTTTTATTGAAATATAATTGGCATAAACCATTGTGTAAGTTTAGGTGCACAGGACAGTGATTTGAATTACAAGTGTCATAAAATAAATCTTATAGCAACTTTTGGGAGAATTCATTATCTCATTTAGATAAAATATTAAAGAATTACTATTTGTCTTTTGCTTGTGATGAGAAACTTTAGAGTCTACTATCGTAACGACATTCATAGAGAACATAAAGCAGTATTAATTGTAATTTTCATGTTACTACGGGTAATCCCTAGAACAAGTTTATTTTACGGCTGGAGGTTTGTAACTTTTGGGTGCATTAATCAAATTCTCTTTTCCCAAACCCTGCCTCTGTTAACTATAAATATATTTTTTTCCTGTAACTATGATTTTTTGTTTTTGAAGTGCTCTTTAATCTATTAACTGTGTTAGTTTCTCTTACACAACTAACTGCTCTTTTTAATACATTTCAAATTGATCACCAGAATATATCTAGGTATGATATGTTGCTATTTAAAGATATTTCATAGTTATTGACTATTCCCCATACAGTACATTTATTGTACCTGACCCATTTAATTTGCAACTAGAAAATTTTCTCTCTTAATTTTTCTCAACCTTTTCTTTTCTTCACCCCATTACCATCCTTCTTGTGAACAACCTGTTTCTTTGTATATCTATATCTCCTTTTCTGTTTTGTTTTGTTCATTTATTTTAAATTCAAAATATGAATAAAGCAATTCTGCATTTGTCATTCACTTTCTAACTTATTTCACTTAGCATTTTACCTTCTTGGTCTACCCATTCCCTGCACATTACAAGAAATTATTCTTTTTAGAGCTGAGTAATAACCCATTGTATCTTTTTTGTGTGTGTGCGTGTGTGTGTGTGTATATATATATATATATATATATATATATATATATATATATACAGATCATATATATATATACTGGGTGTGTATTTATATTTATAAATATAGATAAATCTCTAGTTAAGATGGGTAGATATATATACTATAAACACACATCTTCATTATCCATTATTTATTAATGAGAAATTAATTTGCTTCTATATCCTGTCTATTGTGAATTATGCTGCAGTGAATATAGGGTTGAAATTACCTTTTCTAGTTAGTGTTTTTATTTTTTTGGAATAAGTATCCAGATATGGAAATGTTGGATTATATTTCATTTTTAATTTTTAGATAAAGTTCCTTGTTTTTGTCCACAGTGGCAGCACATAATTACATACACTCCAGCAGTGCATCAGGGTTGTTTTTCTTACATCCTTACTAACACTTATGTTTATTATCTTTTTGATTATAGTCATTCTGACAGGACTGACATAAAATCTCATTGTGTTTTGGACTTGCATTTTTCTGATGGTTAGTGATGTTGATCGTTTTCACGTGCCTCTTGGTTACCTTTCCCCCACTGTATATTCATTTTTTGTAATGGGCTAAATGACCATAACTGATTTCATTTTCAGGTATTCTTTGTGTTCCATTATTCTGTTTGTTCTGTGCCACTACCATGTTCTTTTTATTACTGTAGATTTGTATTATATTTTAAAATCAGGGACAGTGAAACATCCTCTTTGTTCTTTTTCAAAGTTGTGTTTTCAGTTTGTTTATTTTCTTTTATTTCTTATTTTTAGTGATGTCAACTCTTTTGTGTCTACATTTATATTTTTAAATTATTTATTGTAAGTGTTTGAAAATGCCCTTGCTTTTTGATAGGCACTGAATTTAATTTGTGTAATTTCTTGGCCAATACTGTCATTTAAAGAATATTTTTTCCTCATTTATGAACACAATATATCCTTTATCTGTTTGCATTATTTTCAATTTCTTTTATAAATATTTTATAGTTTTCTGAGTACAGGTCTTTTACCTCTTTGGTTTGATAAATATCTTGATTTTTTTTGTTTTGTAATGCAACTGTAAATGAGACAGTTCCCTCACTTTCTCTATCTGTTAGGTTCTTGTTAGTGTGCAGAAATACAAGATTTCTGTATGTTAATTTTACATTCTGAAATTTTACCTAATGCATTGATAAGCCCTAGTAGATTTGTGGCACCATTATTAGGATTTCTTTTAAAGTATGTCATCTGCAAACAGATTCTTTTACTCATTTCTGAAATAGGTATATTTTATTTACTTTTATTTTGGAGAGCTATGGCAAGAATTTCCAATACTATACTGAATAAAAGAGGTAAGAGTGATCATTGTTTTCTTCTTCCTGCTCTTATTGGAGATGCTTTCAGCTTTTAATCAGTGAGTGACATGTTAGCTGAGTTCATGTCATATATGACGTTAACTCTGTTGAGGTATATTTCCTCATGCCCACTTTGAGGAGAAATACATTCATAAACAGATACTGAATTTGTCAAAATATTTTATGAATCTATTGATCGACCATATAATTATTATTCTTCAATTTGTTAGTGTGGTGTATCTTACTGATTAGTTTGTGGGTATTGAATCTGTTTTGCATCCCTGGAATAAAATAGACAATCATATTGTATAATCTTCTTCATATGTTGTTTGATTTGCTAACAATTTAGTGATGATTTTTGCATCTATGCTTATCAGTAATATTTAACCTATAATTTTTTGAGGTATTTTTTCCAGTTTTAGTAGTAGTGTGATACAGAAATGTGGGGTAGGAAGCCTCCCTTCTTCTCGAAAATTTGGAATACTCTGAGAAGTATAGGTGATAGCTCTTCTCTAAATGTTTGGCGGAAATCACCTGTGAAGCTGACTAGGCCTGGAATTTTGTTTCTTGGGAGATTTTGTTTAATTACTTATTCAATTTCATTAGTGATAATCTGTTCATGTTTTCTTTCTCATTCCATTCTGGAGATTAAGTCTTTCTAAGAAATTGTCCATTTCTTCTAGGGATTCCATTTTATTGGCATATAATTTGTTGTATTTAATGCTTTGTATTTCTTTGATATAAGCTGTAACTTAATATTTATTCCTGAGCTTATTAATCTGTACTCTCTTCATTGCTCATTTGTCTCGTTAAATTTTATCAACTTTATTTATCAATCAAATGCAATTATTTAGTTTGATTAAATGTTTCTATTTTAATCTTTATTTTATATCATTATGTTCTGTCCTTTCAGCTGTCTTTCCTTCTACTAACAAGTTTGTTTATTATTTTTTTACAACGTTTGGTTGTAAGAATATGTTATAAGAGAGAGATGTTTCTTATTTGTATAAGTGGGATTATTTTGCTATAAGCATCCCTATTAATACTGCTTTTGATGTACCCCATGGATTTGGTATTTGTTGTCATTTTTCTTTATATATTTTTCCTTTGATTTATACAGCAAACCATTTGTTGTAAATATTGTATGATTTATCCTCCACACTATAGTATTTTTCTCAGGTTTTTTCTTTTAGTAAATTTCTATTCTCATAAAATCCATAACTTTCTTCACAAAATAAAGAGAAAAATAATAAAACTTATAAAAACACCTGAAAGACCCAAATTTTCTAAAACTATTCTGAAAAATGAAAAAAGCTTTGTGTATTAACCTCTCTGATTTTATAACACACTACAAGCTACAGTAATCAATACATCAATATATGGCACTTAGAGAAACACACAGAGCATTGGAACAAAATAAATAGTTGTTAAATAAACCCACACACATATGGTCAATTAGTCTACAATGAAGGAGGCAAGAGTATACAATGGAGAAAAGGCAGTCTCTTCAAGAAGTAGTTCTGAGAAACTGGACAGTACATGTAAATGTAAGATGTAAGAGCACTTCCATCCATAGTATAAAAAATGAGATAAAAATGGATTAATTCCCTTAATGTAAAGCCTGAAACTATACAATTTCTGACCAAGAACAGGAACAGAACTGAATTTGAGATAAATCATAACAATGTTTATTTTTGATCTGTCTCCCAATTAAACAAAAAAGGAAAACTAACATTTACAGTTTTAATTTACTAAGGAAAAAAGAGATGTACTATATGATACAGGGATTCTACTTCTTGTATACGTGTGAAGTGCAAAACCTTCTGCAGAGCAAAGGAAACCTTCAACAAGACATATGATAACAGACAGAATAGAAGGAAAAATTTCAGACAATGTGACCAACAAGATGTTAATATCCATAATATATATATAGCATATTAGATTCAATATTTAAAAAGCAAAGACCCCAACTTAAAACAGTTGAAGGATCTTCATGGAAATTTTTCAAAAACCGACATGTGGATGATATTCATGCACATAAAAAGTAACATAATGTTGCTATTCATTAGGAAATCATAAATCAAAACCAGAAAGAAATATAATCTCACAGCAACCAAAATGGCTATTAACAAAATGTCTACAAATGACAAACATTAATAAGAATGTGGATAAGGGGGGACAAACATACACTGCTGGTGGAAATATAAATTGATGCATCCACTGTTATAAAAGTGTGGACAGTGCTCAGAAAACTAGAAATAGAAGCATTATATATTGCAGCAATTCCAGTTCTGGGTATAAATCTGAAAAAAATAGAAAACATTGACTTAAAGGATATATTACACACAATGTTCATCATCATCATTTATAGTAGCCAAGGAGAGAAGCACAACTCAACTGCCCATCAATAGATGATTGACTGAAGTTGATGTGAGATATAGAAAACATAATAAATTCTTAGTCATTGTCATATCAAAAAATAAAATTCTGCCATTTGGAAAAATTTGACTGGACCCAGAAAGTGTTGAAAATAGGAAAATAATTCATACAGAGAAAAACAATCTATGTTGTCACTTAAATGAGGAAAATAAAGATATAATAGAAATAATCATAAAAAAACAGAAACAGAATCACATATATATGTGTAGTGTACCAAGTAGTGTTTTCCTGTGGGGACAGGGAAGAAGGATGAAGAAGACAGAAATGTGCAAGCTACTAGTAATAAATTAGAGAACCAAAAGGGCTATATTTACAGCACAGAGAAATATATTAATAATTTAAATGATTTTAAAGAGATTATAAGCATATATGATAGTAAAATGTGCATGTAGGTGGGAAAAACATTGAAGAAAAGAATCCAGAAAAATCAAATATTTTGTAGTACTCTGATATTAAGGGAGGTGATTTGTTCACTTTCTTTAGTGTTCCTATAATGCCCTTAGTAGAATTTAAGCTTTTATTTGAAAAAGTATATACTTTTTAAATTGACAGAAGTTTAAACTATTTTTGTCTCTCCCCTTACATCTACAGTCAGTAAAACTTTCACATCTCAACAAAAATAACTACAACACAAAACAATACTCCAGAACGCATGTGAATGGGTGAAGTTTGGTGGACTAAAACACACAAAAGAGGCTGAATTGAGGGAAGAGCAGATTTAGTGTCTGCTACCAAGGCCCCCTGACTAGGATATCTGAGTCCACTAGTTCAGAGAACCCAGTAGAAACAGGGTCTCAGTGGTTCACACAGCTTCGGCCACCAACTGCACCAGTACTCATGGTCAAATGTAACTAGGAAGGAGTCACAATGGAGACAGAATTTCCATCTTTCAGACACTCAGACATTCATGACTCTGTAACTACTCCCGATTCACGGTGGTGGACACAAGTTACCTTGCAACACTGGAGAATGCAAAGTCACTTGCCTGATTCCAAATACCGACCTGTCTTTACACATGTGTAAAAGACCTGTCTTCAATGTGTACACTGATTATCAAGGGATATCATTTAAAAGGAAGGGTTTGCCGTCCCAGTGACAACAGTGGCATTAACTACCAGAGAAGTCTAAGAAGTGACAATGAAAGCACATCTTTTATCCAGACAGTAGTGACTGGAAAGTGCCATTTTGAAATACTATCAGAGGTAGCTCAGGTAAGTAAAACCAAAAATTTTGCAATAGTGCAAACTACCAGAAAACAGAAGCAAGGACTCCAACTCCCAATCTTTTATTTAGTGTTATCAGAGCAATAATTTATCAAGATCATGACCAATCACAGTAACATTATAGGGCACTCACACACACAGATACACAGACACAGACACCGCCACTGACACAGACACACACGCACACGCACCTGCACACACACACACACACACAATGTCAACCCTGCAGCAAACAAACTTAAAGTCATGGTATATTGCCATATAACTAATAGAGAATCCAAATAGGTGTCATACAGAATCTCAATACATAAAACAAAACTCAGATAGCAGTTTAGTGAGTTTAGGAATAAATTAAATGCTGATAAGCAATATATTACCAAAGAGACTGAAACTATAAAATAACCAAATATTGTTGGTGGACCAGGAGAACTTAATAAATGAGATGAAGAATGCAACAGAATGCATTAGAAGTAGACTGTCTTTGTGGAATTGATTAGCAAACTCACAAATACAAAACTAGAAATGATAGGAGAGGGCAGAGATACAAGATATTAACAAGTGAGGAAATTAAATAATAGCCATCAGACTTCCTCAGGAAGTTCACATTAGAGTGGAATCCTGGAGGGAGAAGAAATTTAGAAGGCAGCTGATGGTGTATTTAAAATGTAATAGATGATAACTTCCAGAACCTGTGTAAGGAACTGATATAAAAGTCCGTGAGCCAACAAGACACCAATAACTTAAAGACGAAGGGACCTCTTTCGAGATACGCCATATGCAAATTGTGAATTCAATGACAGAGTAAAATTTTAAAGGCAGCAACAAAAATTATAATAATTTACAGAAGAACCCCCATTAGGCTATCAGCAGATATCTGTGCAGAAAACACAGGCCACGGGTAAATAAACTGACATTTTCAAACTACTCAAAAAAGAAATCACTCACCCAATAATACTTACAGAGTTATCACTTAGACATAAAGTGAAAATAAAGAATTTACCAGACAAACATAACCTGAATGAGATGAAAAAATCAAACCGTGTCACCTTATAAGAGGTGTAGAAAAGACATCTTCTAAGAAATATAAAATGGCAAACATATGCTAAACATTGACCAAAATGCTAGGGAGAAACCACGAGAAATTTGTAACTGTTTCTTTGGGAATGTATTTAAATGCTACTATACTATATTGATTAAAGAGTGAAAAATGTGAAATCAGGGGAAATAAATATAGAAACATCAATCTGTTAAGATGTTCACAAGAGAAAAAGAAATAATTTGAAACAGTAATCATAAAAGGTAAAGAGTAAAAATAAAATAATATTAAAGGAAGATGCTATCAGCAGAAAAAGCACTAAATTATACATGAGATGTTTTCATTTTAATTGAAGTACAGTAGATGTACTATATTGTGTAGTTTCAGATGTACAGCATAGTTATACTAACCACTTTGTAGATTATATTTCATTATGAATTATTACACTAATTGCAACATACAATTATTTTAAGCTATTGTGTATAATTTCCTGATCTATAAAGTTTATCCTTGTTGCTTCTCTCCTTTATGTATACTACATTTTATCTCTCAATGTCCTACCAAAAAATTTTCTTTCCCTTCCTTTTTGGTAAACATAAATATTTTCCCATATCTTTGAGTCGGCTAAAGTCTTGTCTATCTAATCTCTTTACCCCTCCATTATGTCTCTATCTACCTATCTATCTCTCTAACTATCTATCTATCCATCTATCTATCTATCATGAATATATGTATCTATCCTTCTATCTATCTACTTATCTGTCATCTATCAGTAGATAGCTATAGATAGATGTACACAGATATTTGTTAGTCTTTATGTTCCACATATAAATTATATTATATAATTTTGTCTTTGTGTAAATCACTTCACTAAGCATAATATTTACTAAGCCCATTCATGATGCTGAAATTGCAATGTGTTATACTTTTTCATGGCTGAGTAATATTCAATTGCATATTTATAGAAACATCATTTCTTTTTAAGTCCATAGTCTTCTGTGGATTCTTGGATTGCTTCCCTGTGTTACATATTATAAACAGTGCTGTTGTGAACTTAGGTCCTTCTCAATTTAGGGCATTTTCCCCAGATTTTTCCTTGGAGAGTTATTACTGGTTCAAGTGGTAGTTAACTTTTTATTTTTAAACAAATCTGAATACTGTTTTCCATAGAAATTGCACCAATTTACATTCCTACCAAGAGTATACAAGAGATTTCTTACCTCCACATCGTCTCCAACACTTTCTATTTAAAGACTTTTTGATAATAGCCTTTTGAGCAGTGTGAAGTGATACCTCATTGTGGTTTTGATTTGCAATTACCTAATTAGCAATGTTGAGCAATTTTATCATTTCCCTCTTACTCATCTGTATGTTTTCTTTGGAAAAATATTAACTCAGGTACTCTGCTCTTGTTTTTGATTGGGTTTTGTTTTTCACATTGAGTTGCTTAACCTAAATCCATTTTACATCTATTAACATACATTTACTAACCCCTGGTCACTTGCATTGTTTGCAAATATGTTCTCCAATTACACAGGCAGTGTTTTCTTTTCATTGATAGTGTCCTTTGCTGTGCAGAAATTTTCAAGTTTGTTTAGGTCCCACTTGCTTATGTTTGCTTTTATTTCTTTTGCCTTAGGAGACTGATATAAGAAAATATTACTATGATATATACTCAATATTATATCACCTATATTCCCCTCTTGCAGTTTTATAGTATCAGGTCTTTCATTTAGACCCTTAATAAACTTGGAGTTTATTTTTGTATATAATGTCAGGGAATGCTCTCATTTCACTGTTTTACATGTAGATGTCCAGCTTTCCCAACACCATCCATTGACGAGACTGTCTTTTCTCCATTGTGTACTCTTGCCTCTTTTATCATAGATTCATTGCTCATAGGTGTGTGGAATAATTTCTAGGCTGTCTATCTGGTTTTCTTTATTATATCTCTGTGCCAATGCCATGCTGTTTTTATTACTGTAGGTATCTAGTATCGTAAGGTATCTGGGAGTGTTATACCTCCAGATTTGTTGTTTTTTCTCAAGATCAGATTGGCAAATTTTAATGGTTTCATGTAAAACTTAGATTTATTTATTTTCTGGTTCTGTGGAAAATACTACAGCTTTGTAACATGAATTGCATTAAATCTGTAGGTTTCTCTGTGTAGTATGGCCATGTTAACAATGCTAACTCTTTCAATCCAAGAGCCCAAGACATCTTTCCATTTCTTTAAATCATTTTTAATTTCTTTGTCAATGTTTTATAATTTTCATTGTGTAGATCTTCCACATATGAGGTTACATTTATTCCAAGATTTTCAGGGAATGGTGTTTTAAATATTATTGCTTTCAATGTCCATTTTATGGTATGTCATGATTAATGTGTTGAAATGCTAGAGACTTCTTTACATAAATCTTGTACCCTGCTCCCTTGAGGAAATTATTTATAGTTCATAATAGTCAATGTGGAGCCCTTAGGAGTCTCTGTATAGATATTTATGCCAGCAGTACTGGTGACAGTTTTGGGACTTTCTTTCCATTTTGTGTTTCTTTTACATCTTTTTTTTTTTCCTTTTCCTTTCTTGTATTACTATTGAACAGAAGTGGTGAGAGTAGGAATCCATGATTTTTTCCCGAATTTAATAAGAAGGCTTTCAGCCTATCTGCTGAGTATTATAAATTGTTATAAATGGCCTTTTGTATGTTGAGAGAGTATTATAATTTGTTATAAAAGGCTTTTAGTATGTTGAGAGACGTTCCCATCAGAACTTTCAAGAGAGTTCTGATGTTGAATGTATGTTGAATTTTCTCAAATGTTTTTTCTCTGTGTATTGACATGGTCTTGTGAATTTTGTCCTTCCTTTATTAGACATGTGTCATAGAGATTGACTTTTGTATGTTGAACCTTCCTAGTGACTCTGGAAGGAATCCAACAGATCATCATCTATAATACTTTGTATGTATTGCTGAATTAATTTGTCGATGTTTTTCGAGGATATTTCAAAGTATATTCAGCAAGGATATTGGATTTTCATTTTCTTTTTATTTTTTGGTATTGTCTTTGACTGGTTTTGTTATGGGTAATGGTGGCCTCAGAGAATAACGTTGGGAATATTCCCTCTTCCTTCATTTTTTAAAATAGTTGAGGGAAAGAGGTTTTAGGGAATGCATCCCGGCATTTTGTTCAAGGGGAGCTTTAAAATTATAGAATTTATCTAACTTATACTGATTGCTCATTTCAAGTTCTCCATATTCTCTTTATTCAGTGTTGGCAGAATGTACGTTTCTAGAAATTTGTCCATTTTTTTAGGTTGTCCAATTGTTTTTCATGTAACAGCTCATAGTGCTTTCATAATCTTTTTGTATTTCTGTAATATCAGATGTTATTTCTACTGTTTCATTTATTATTTTGTATGGGTCCACTCTCTGTATTTTTTCATAAGCCTGTCTAAATGCTTATCAATTTGTTAATATTTTTAAGAAAAATTAAAGCTGTTGATTTTACATATGTAATTTATTTTTCAACTTGTATTTTATTTATTGTCAACCTAATCATTAAAAATTTCTCATTCTACTGCCTTTGGGTTTTGTTTGTTCTTATTTCTTGTTATTTTGGGTGGTATGCTGCGTCCTTTTTATGAGGTTTTTCTTGTTCCTTGTGGAAGGATTGATTTGTTCTCAACTTCCCACACAGCTTTGTCTTTGCTGCATCCCATACGTTTTATGAAGCTGTGATTTCATTGTAATTTGTCTCCAGGTATGATTTTATTACATCTTTGATTTCATCATTGACCTTGTTTTATTTTATTTTTTAAAGTATGTGGTTTGACTTCATATTTGTGCTTTTCCTATCCTTCTTTCTAGAGTTGATGCATAGTTTCATAATTTTGTGTATCGGAAACTACTTGCTGTAATCTATATTCGCTTAAGTTTCCTGAGTCTCATTTCATGACATAATATGTGGTGAATTCCTCAGATAATATCCTGTTCACACTGGAAAAGCTTATGTGTTCTAATTTTCTGATGCAGTGTCCAAAAGCTCAGTTAGGTTCAAATGATCTAATATGCTATTAAGATCTCTGTTTCCTTACAGATATTCTTTCTGGATGATCTAGCCATCAGTATAGTGAGGTGTTAAACTCATCTACTATTATTGTTTTATTATGAATTAATTCCTTCATGTCTACTAAAATTTCTTTTTATACTTAGGATCTATGGTGTTGGGTCCATATATAATTTAATGAGTGTAATACCCTATTTTTTTATTGATCTCTTTTTCTTTATATAATCTCATGTTCTTTCATTTTGGCCCTTATTTTAAAATGTATTTCCTATGAGTTGAGCATTGCAATCTGCACTTTCTTGTCATTTCCAGGGAATATCATTTCCATTTATTTCCAGACTATGTTTATCTTTCACCATAAAGAGAAACTTTGGGGTGGAGGAAATGATGTTGGAGTAGAAGGATGCTCGTAGCTCACCATTCCCACAATTGCACAAAGGCTCACATCCACAGACCCACTCAGCTAATCAGAAAACCTTCAGAACACTGACAGAGCATTGTCCTCTTCAATAGATAAAGATGTGAAGTATCTGGTAGGAGAAAAGGAAGAAAGAATGAAGAAAAGGCAAAACAGAGTGGGACAGGTCCCATGGGGTGGGAGCAGCAAAGAAGGATGGGTGCTCATTCAGTGTGTCTCCCCTCTCCAACTAAGAGGTCAGTAGGACGGAGGGGGAGCCTCCAAGGCTTGGACCTGTACAAATTATATGTTGACTTACAGATCTTTGTTAAACAGGCACAGAATATCCCTTTGACACCCAGGTGAAGATGCAGCCCAGATGCAGGGTGCAGGGCCATGCTTCCCTAGCTGGGTGGTAGATGCAGATGGCTTCACTGTGGCAGCCTGGGGGAATGGAGTGGGCTTTGTGCCATGGCTGTGAGTGAACAGGGCAGAACAACACAGGCCCTCCATAAAACAACAGGGCAGATGTGCCCTGTGGGGGGAATGTTGAATTTCACATCTCTGAAAATCCACAAAAGTTTCTAGGTGAAGAGAGCTGGGGCTCAGACACAGCCACCACACCTTCAGGTGCTTTACACCCAAGTGGCAGTGGGGGCAAAATCTGCATCTACACCTAAGGACTTAGCAGATTCAAGGGCCAGATGGAGACTTGTCTACAGCGTGATGCAGATAGGATCCTACTGCCCTGGTTCCTCAGAGAATTTGTCCACCAAGACAAACAAGGAGCTGGATTTTGGCCCAGACCAGGGACAGGGCTGTTCCTCAGTCTTCCCTGAGCCCACTTCTGGTGTGCCAACCCAAGGCAGAGCAGAGTGGCACAGAGCATAGAGTGATTGGCACACTGATGGGGTGGATTCCCCCCACATTTTGGGCTGGAATACAGCCCCTGACCATGTTGGTGGGAGAGGGCATGATGCCCAATCCTGCCTGGTCAGTCTGCAACATCTAACTGCAGCACCAGGCAGGGCAGTGACAAGCCAGCCCAGAGTAAATAGAGCTGCACCTGAACCAGTGTTGGATGTAGGAGCGACCAGCTTGCTGACATGCCCTGGGAGCAGCACAGATGAGGGCTCCAATGGAGGGCCTCTGGAAACAGGAAGATGAGCTTCCAAAATCAGATGAATACAGAAACACTTCACATTAAAATACAGAGTTTACAGGAGGACACTGACCACTCCTTTGTTTTAATCAGTTTTTACCTGTTCCATTTTCTATTACACACTTAATTTTTACTTCTTAGGCAATTATACATACCCCCATTTTAATGCCTTTTAAATTTTTAAAAATATTTTTATTATTATTAACTGTTAAAATGCTGCTTCAAATTGCTTTTCTAGTTTTCATTATAAAATGTCTTGAAACCTTTATTTATCACTTCTGTAAAATTCTTTATCTCTCTCTTTCTTTTTTCTCTTTTCCAAGTTGCATTACTACATAGGCATTAGGTTGATAAACTCAATTAGGACGACAGTAGATAACTGAAACACTATAAACCTCAGTGCCAGAGATGTAGGAGCAAGATGAAGAAGCAGAGAAACCATTCCCAATTAAAAGAATGAGAGGAATCCCCTGAAAGAATGATCAGTGAAATAGACATCGATATTATACTAGATCAAGATTTCAAAAAAGGAGTGATCAAATTACTGAAGGAAATAAAAGAGATAGTGTTTAGAGATATAAAATATGTCAAAAATGAAATGGAAGCTATAAAGAAGAGCCAAGAAGTATAGGTAAACACGTTGAATGAGATCAGGAATGATCTAAAGGTGTAGCAAAGCTGACTAGATAACGCAGAAGTATGAATTAGTGACTTAGAAGACAGGAAAATAGAAACATCCAATCAGAAGAGCTACAAGAGAAACAATGAGAAACAAATGAAAAAAAAAAAAGGGATATATGGGATAATAGAAAGAATGCCAATCTTGGCATGATAGAAGTCCCAGAATGGGAAGAAAGATCAAAGTGGATTGCAAAGGTTTTTGTAGAAATCATGACTGAGAACTTCCCAAACTTAAAGAAGGAATCAGATATCCAACTACAGGAAGCTCAAAGTGTCCCAAACAGGAAGAACCCAAATACACCCACATGAAGACATATAATTAAGATGGCCAGAGTCAAGGATAAAGGAATTATCCTAAAGGCAGCATGAGAATAGCAAAGAGTGAATTATAAGGGAATCCCCGTAAGGCTCCCAGCTGATTTCACTACGTAAATACTACAAGCCAGAAGGGAGTGGCAAGATATATTCAAAGTCCTGAATGAAAGAAATGATATTCCGTAGTATATATTGATCAGCAAGGCTATCATTTATGGTAGAAGGAGACAAAAAAAATTTCACAGACAAGAAACATCTACAAGAGTTTAGAAACACTAGACCCATGTTAAAAGAAATATTGAAAGCTCCCCTCTAAAAAGAAAAGAAGCATGATGCTACAGAAATGTGAAACTCACAGCTGGAAAGGTGAAAGCTCATGAAGTATAAATAAAATAAACTTAAAATTTTAAAAAAATATATACAAATCATTGACAGTGGAGAGGGAGGCAGGAAAATAGAGAATTTTGTTTTTTGGTCTTTGCTTTTAAAATATTTTGTTCTCAGTAGAATGGGTTTGAGATCATGTTACTATCCATTTAATAAAAGCAGTTATATTAATGGTCTAGGGACTTATAAAAAACGGTAACAGAAGATAAAAATTTATCAGGGAGTCACAAAAACTAAATAAAATTCAAGATAATACAAAGGAAAATGACCAAACCATAAAAGAAAGATGAAAGGAACAAAGAGGAAATAACAAATCAACTGCAAAGAGAAGGTCAAAATTGCAATAAACACTGAACTATCATCAATTATTGTAAGTGTTAATGGACTAAATTCTCCACTCAAATGTCATAGAGTGGCAGGCTGGATAATAAAGCAAGAACCTTCAATATGCTGCATACAAGAGATGCACTTCAGGAAGAAGGAAACATATAAATTGATAGTGAATGGATGGAAAAGGGTATTCCATACAAATGGAAAAACCAAAAAAGCCGGTGTTGCAGTATTGATTTCAGACAAAATATTCTTTAAAACAAAGGCCATAAAGAAAGATAAAGAAGGACATTTTATAATGATTGAAGGAGTAATAAAATATGAGGACAGCACACTCGTTAACACATATACAACAAATACAGGAGCATATAAGTATATAAAATAATTGCTAACAGATATAAAGGGGGATTCATATTTGGAGATTTCAACACTGCATTAACATCACTGGACAGATCATCGAGACAGAAAATAAATTAGGCAACAGAGAAGTTAAATAATACAATAGAAATTTTACACTTGGTGGATATATTGAAAGCATTGCACCCACTGAAAATAGGATATAAATTCTTTTCAAGTGCATGTAGAACATTTTCCAGGATTCATGATATACTTGGGCACAAAAGAAACCTCAGCAATTTTAAGAAGATAGAAATTACCTCAAGCATCTTTACTGACCACAATGCCATTAAGCTAGAAATCAACAACAGAGAAACAAAGGAGAATAAAAGGAAAACATGGAGATTAAACAATATGTTTATAAAAAAACAATGGGTCAATGAAGAAATCAAAGCTGCAATAAAAAAGTACCTTGAGACAAAAGAAAATGAGGGCAAAACCAAACAAAATTTATGGGACACAGCAAAAGAAGTGCTCAGAGGGGAGTTTATAGTGATACAGGCCTACCTCAATAAAGAAGAACAATCACCAATAAACAATTTAACCCACCAGCAGAATGAATTGAAAAAGAAGAACAAAAAACCCCAAAAGGCCGTGTAAGGAAGGAAATCATAAATATTGGGGAGGAAATAAATAAAATAGAATTTAAAAGACCATAGAAAAAAATTCAACAAATCTAAAGGCTGGCTTTTCAAAAAAGTTTGTAAAATCGAAAAAACTCTGGCAAAACTCAAAAAGAAGAAAAGAGAGTGAGCACATATAAGCAAAATAAGAAAGGAGAATGTAGAAATTACAACAAATAAAATAAAAATAAAAATATCATACAAGAATATTATGAAGAGTATATGGAACCAAACTGTATAACCTAGAAGAGATGTAGAAGTTTCTGAAAACATACTGTCCACCAAGACTGAATCAAGAAGAAACTGACCCCTTGAACAAGCAGAGCACTGGACAGGAAATCAAAATAGCAATATAAAACCTCCCTACAAATAACAGTCCAGGACTGGACGGCTTCTCTGGTAAATTCTACAAAACATAAAAAGAAGATCTCATACCAGTCCTCAAATTCTTACAGAAGATTAAAAAGTGAGGAATACTCCCAAACTCATTCTATGATGCCAAAATCACCCTGATACAACAACCAGGCAAAGACACTACCAAAAGAGAGGATTATAGGCCAATATCACTGATGAACACAGACGACAAATTCCTCACCCAAAGAGAAGCAAATAGAATTCAACAACACAGAAAAATGATTATACATCATGACTAATTAGGGATCATGCCAGCAACACAGGGATGTTTCAACATATGCAAATCTATCAATGTAATACAGCATATCAACAAGAGAAAGGACCAAAACCACATGATCATCTTAACAGATGCAGGAAAATCATTTGATAAAACTCAAAACCCACGTATGATAAAAACTCTCACCAAAGTGGGCATAGAGGGAACATATCTCAGCATCATGAAAGCTATAGATAACAAACCTACAGCAAGCAGAGTACTCAACAATGAGAAAGTGAAAATCCTCCTACTAAAATCTGGGACAATAAAAGGAAGCACACTATCATGACTCCTACTCAAGATAGCCTTGGAATTTCAAGACACAGCAATCAAAGAAGAAGATAAGAAAAAGGGATGCAAATTGGAAAGGAAGAGATAATGTCTTACTATATGCAGATAATATGTTACTATATATAGAAAACCCTACAAGATCCAGACAAAATTTACTACAGCTGATCAAAGAATTCAGCCAGGTAGTAGGTTACAAGATTAAGGTCCAAATATCAGTGGCATTTATTTACGCTAATGATTCAGATAATACTATAGAGCTACAGTCAACATGACAGCGCTGTATTGGGAGAAAAACATACATATAGGCCAATGGAACAGAATAGGGTGTCCAGAAATAAACCCACAAACTTTTGGGAAATAAATCTTTGACAAAGGAGGAAAGAAATTTCAATGGAATAGAGACAGTCCCTTCAGCAACTGGTGTTGTGAAACTGGACAGCAACATGTAAATCAATGAAGCTAGAACACTCCCAATAAAGCTAGAACACCATACACAAAAATAAACTCAGAATGGACCAAAGACTTAAACACAAGACAAGCTACAATAAACCGCCTAGAGGAAAATATAGGCAAAACGTTATCTGACGTATGTCTCGAAAATTTTCCCGTAGAATAAATAAAAGCAAGAATAAACAAATGAGAACTAATGAAACTTACAAGCTTCTGCACAGTAAAGAAACCGGAAGTAAAACAAAAAGGCAACCTACGGAATGGGAAAAAATTTGCAAATGAAGCAGAGAAAGGCTTGATCTCAAGAGTATATAAGCAGCTAATCCACTGAATAAGAAAAAATAAACAACCCAATCCAAAATTGGGTAGAAGACCTAAACAAGCAATTCTCCAAGGAAGACATCCATATTATCAAAAGGCACATCAGAAAATGCTCAATATCACTGATTATTAGAGAAATGCAAATCAAATCTGCAGTGAGGTATCACCTCACACCAGTCAGAATGCCCATCATTCAAAAATCCACAACTGACAAACGCTGGGAAGGCTGTGGAGAAAAGGGAACCGTCCTTCACTGCTGGTGGCAATGCAGTTTGGTGCAGCCACTGTGGAAAGCAGGATGGAGTTTCCTCAAAAACCTAGCAATAGACTTAACATATGACCCAGGAATCACACTCCTGGGCATAAATCCACAAGGAACCCTAATTCAGGATGACACATACACACCAATTTTCATAGCTAGCACTATTTACAATGATCAAGACATGGAAACAGCCTAAATGTCCATCGACAGTTGACTGCATAAAGAAGAGGTGGTATATTTATTCAATGGAATAGTAGTCAGTCTTATAAACCGACAACATAATGCCATTTTCAGCAACATTGATGGTCCTGAAGAAAATCAGTCAAAGTGAAGTAAGCCAGTAAGAGAAAGAAAAATACCATATGAGATGGCTCATGTGTGGAATCTAAAAACAAAAGAAACCAAACAAAAAATGCATAAATACAAAACAGAAATAGACTCACAGGCAGAGAATACAAATTTTTCGTAGCCAAGGGGGTAGGGGGTGGTAAGAGATAGGCTGGGAGGTCAAAATTGAAGAATAGATAAACAGGATTGTACTGTATGGCACAGTGAAATATATAAAAGATCTTGCTGCAGCTCACAGGGGAAAAATCTGACAACAAATATATATATATGTTCATGGTAACTAAAAAATTGTGCTCTACACTGGAATTGAGACAACTTTGTAAAATGATTAAAAACCAATTAAAAAAAGTTAAAAAAAGAAAAAAACATGATCATAAATATTACAGGTGTAAATATAAATTAGAGAGAAAAAACAACTCTGCAAAATAGTAGTAAAACCAAAGATAATGTTCTTTTTTTTTCCCTTTTATGGTAAGCATAATCAAAAAACCTGTAGCCAGGTGCATCATGAAGAAAAGAGAGATGCTCCAAAGAAATAAAGTCACAAATAAAAGTGGAGAAATTACAATTGCTCCCTCAGATATACAAAAAACGGATCATTTTTTCAACTCTTACATTCCAATTAACTGGACAAATTAGAAGAAATAGACAAATGTCTAGAAAGAGACAGAGATAAGGAGAAAGAAATAATTTGAACAAACTGATAACTAGAAGAAAGATAGAATATGCATTTAAAAAAATCTTTAAATTGAAGTGGAGATATAAACAACTCCCGTGGAGAACTGCACAAAAATACAAAGCAGAACTAATACTCTTCCAACTATTCAAAAATAGTGAAGATGCGGGAAACTCCCAAGTTGATTCTATGAAGATTTCATCAACCTGATAGCAAAGCCAACAAAAAAAGTACGGGCAAAGAGAAATTCAAGCCAATATATTTGATTGATTTAGATGCAAAAATTTTACAAAATATTATTACCAAACTTAATCTAGCAATAACAAATATGAATCATACACCATGATCAACTTTAATTCATTGCAGTGTCATAAGAGAGGTTGAACATACATGAAATCAATCAGTTTGATACAGCACGTTAACAAAAGAAAAAGGAAAAACGCCGTGGTCATCCCAATAAATCCTTAAAAAGCAATTCACAAAATTCAACATTTATTCTTTAAAACAGCAACAACAGCAACAACAATAACAACAACAACAAGAGCAGCAACAACAACAACAGAAACCTCTTACCAAAGTAGGATTCAGGAAATATACCTCAACATAAATAAAGTCATTAATTACAGAACCACAGAAAACATAAAATGCAAAAGCGCAAAATTGAAAGCCAAATTAAGGAATAAGAAAAGGATGCCCACTCTCACCATTTCTATTAAACACAGTATGGGAAGTCCTAGTAACAGCATTCGGACACGAAAAAAAGTTATTCAAGTTGGATTGAATGAAGTAAAACTGTTATTATTTTAGATGACCTGATAATCTATACAGAGAACACTAAAGATTCTGCACACTAAAACAACTAAAACTAATAAAGACATATAGCAGAGTAGCATGATTCATGATTAATATACAAAAACTGTCATATTACTTTACACTAACAATGAAATATTCCATAATTTTAAAAAATCCATATGAAATCAGATCAAAAATGAAAAACCTATGAATAAACCAAGATAATAAAATCTATAGGAAACTGATAAAGAAATTTGAAAATGATGCAAATAAATGAAAAGAAATCTCAATGTCTTTGTTTAGAGGAATTAATATTGTTAAAATATACATACAACAAAAGATGTCTACATATATAAAGTGATTCAGATCGAAATAAATGATATTTTCCAAAGAACTAAAAACAGTCCTAAGATTTGTATGGAACTGTTAAAGAACCAGAACTGAAAAAGGAACAATAAGGGAAAAGAACAAAGTTGAAGGCATAACTCACAACCCTCCCAGATCTCAGAATATATTACAAAAATACATTAATCAAAACAGCACAATACTGGAAAACAAACAAACATCTATATCACTGGAACAGAACACAGAGGCAGAAATAAAACATCACACTTATGGTCAACTAAACTATGACAAAGGAAACAAAAATATACAATGCATAAAAGGCAGTATTCAGCAAGTAATGATGAGAAAGCTAAACAGCTACATGTAAATCAATGAAATTAGAACACTCCCTCACACTGTATAAAAATAAACTCAAAATGTTTTAAATAGATCAATCTAATACATAACACAATAGAAGTCCTGGAAACTAACATAGACAAAACAAGATAAAAATTATAGTGAAATTTTCTTATGTCACACTCCCAAATTAAAGACATTAAAAGCAAAATAAATAGGTCCTAATTAAATTTAAAAGCTTCTACACAGGAAAATAAACAATATGAAAAGATGAACTTCCAAATGAGAGAAACCATTAGGAAACAATGCAATCAACAAGAGGCTAAATTATAAAATACACAAATCGTTCCTACAGCTCCATTTCAAAAATCTACAAACAACTCAGTCAGAAAATCAGTGGAAGACAGTTCTCTAAAGAAGACACACAGATGACAAACAGGAACATAAAAACATGCTCACATAGCTAATCATTATACAAATGCAAGACAAAATTAAAATAATGTTTTACCTCAAACTACTGAGAAGGGCTGTCATCCAAATGTCTACAAATAATAAAGACTGGGGAGGTTGTGGGGAAAAAGGGACTATCCAATGCTGTTGATGGGAATGAAAATAGGTGCAACCACTTTGGAAACAGTATGGAAGTTCCTTTAAAAATAAAAATAGACCTATCTTATGATACTGCAATCCCACTCCTTGTCATATAAAACATAAAACTGGAAAAAAAACATCCTAGTGTAAAATATAAGAAGTACACACTGACATTGGACTTAACTTGATTCTACATATGTCTCCTCTTGCAAGGGAAGCAGAAGGAAAACTAACAAAATATGATTGGATCACTCTAAACAGATTTACACTAAAGAAGAAATGATCAATAAAATGAAAAGTCAACCAACACATTGGAAGAATATCTTTGTAAGTGATATTTTCCAATCAAGTTTTAATATCGAAATATATGCCAAAATCTTACCCCACAACAACAACAAAAAAGACCAAAAAATCTAATTAAAAAAGTTGTCCGTAGGAACTGAATAGAGAGATCTGAATCAATTTTCTTTAGAAAACATACAGTTGGCTAAATGACACATGAAAATATGTTCAGAGTTATAAATTATTAGGAAAGTCATAAACCAAAAATGAGACAAGACCTCACACTTGTCAGAAGGCTCGTATCAAAAAAATTGATGTTGGTGAGATTGTGGAGAAAAAGGAACACCGTGGACACTGTTGATAGGAATGCAAAGTATTGATTCAATTGCATATATACATAAAATTTTCTACATCTGTTTTTCTGTCAAGGGATGTTGTGTTTGAAGGCCCTGTCTGAAGGCTCTAGAGAATAAGCCCATGTGCTGAACTGATAAAAAATCTGTGAGGAATGTCACATATCCAGGCTGGATAAGAAATGGCCTACAAAATGTATCCAATATGAATGTCTGGATAGCCTATGCTGGGTAAGATCCTAAGAGAAGGGCAACCTAAGACAGGCACAGCCAGCTGATAAAGAGATGGCCTACTTAATGAAGTTCCGGGATGATCTTTAAAACAATACTTGATCATTTAGCCTCCTGTGCTTTCTGCAGGAGCATGGGGAAATAAATAGCATAAGAATATTAACATTGTTATAACTTAGATGATATGTGAGGCATTGTGCATGACCTATATAAATCCTTTTTCTAAGAATCAATAAACAAAACTGCTTACTTCTCTCCACAGAGTATTTGTGTGTATATGATATCATGCCACTGACAGGGTTAATCTAATTTGTTGGGAGTATCATAAAAGGATGTTGCATTATATACAATGCTGTTTCTGCACCTATTGCGATGATTATTTCAGTTTTATTTCTCATTCTATTAGTGCGGCATGTCACCTTTATTGATTTCAATATTTTGAAGTATTCTTAAACCCAGGGATAAATACCTTTATTCATGTATGTGTATGATACATTAAATGTGTTGTTGAATTCATTTTGCTTGTGTTTTGTTGAGAATTTTGGCACATATGTTCATCAGGGTTAATATTCTATATTTTGCATATAATGTCCTTTCTAGCCTTGTTATGCAAATAAAGCTGGAATCAAAAAACAAGTTTGGAATCTTTCACACCCTTCAAATTCTTGGAAGATTTGAGTAAGAATTGGTGAAAAATTGTCTTCAAATGTATGACAGAATTCAACAGAAAAGTTCATCTTGTAAATTTTTTTCTGATTTGGGAAATTTGGAGTACTGATTTTCTCATACACACTTTTGCTCTATTTAACTTTCTAATTTCCTGTTGATTCAGTTTTGGAAGACATATGTTTCTGGCAATTTGTCTTTTGCTCTAGGTCATTCAAATCATAAACTAGTGATAATTTCTTATGTTGCTATGCATCTCTGCAACATCACTGGAAATATCTTCTCTTTTATATCTAATATTATTTGAGTCTTTGTTTTGTTAGCCAACCTAAAATTTTGTCCACTTTATGTTTAAAAGAAACAACCTTAGGCATATTTTTCTTCCCCTTTTCAATTGTTTCTATATTTCCCTTACTCTCATTGATTCAATTTCTTCTTTATTCCTTCTGTTTTCTCCTGGGTTCTTGATGGGTAAAGTTAAGTAGTGTGAATCTTTGTATTTCTTTTATCATTAAATATATTTATTTATTTATTTATTTATTTATTTTTATTTATTTACATATTTATTCATTTATTTATCATTGAAGTACTGCCGTTTAGAATGTGTCAATCTGTGGTGTAGAGCACAGTATCCCCAAAGATGCATATATTTGTGTGCTTATTAAATATTACTTCACAGTATTTAACTTACTGCCTTGTGTCATACAAAAGAAATTTTGAAAACATCTATTTTTATATATAATGGATGACATTTATAAATGAACAGTTCCCAAATATATCCTCTACCAGACTCTTTCCGCAGTAACCATAAAATTGTTTAGTAAATCTGTGAGTGTGTCTCAGTTTTGTAGATGAAATCATAGTTTCCTCATCCAAATTTTTTTTTAAGGGTCCACATATGTCATGTCATGTATTATTTTTCTTTCTCTTTCTGGATTACTTCAATTAGAATGACACTTTTTGGGGACATCCATTTTGCTGAAAATGTCATTGTTTTGTCATTTTTTATTGCAGAATATTATTCCATTGTGTAAATACGGCATGACTTCTGAATACTGTCATCAGTTGTTGGACAATTAGGTTGCTTCCATGTCGTGGGTTTTGTATATAGCACTGCCAAGAACTTTGTGGTGCAGGTGCCTTTTTGAAATAGGGTTCCTTTTGATATATACCCAGAAGTGGGATTGCTGGATCTTATGTTAACTCTATTTTTATTCTTTAGAGTAATCCCCATCCTGGTTTCCACAATCACTGCACCAAACTACATTACTACCAACAGTGTAGGAGGTTTCCCTTTCTCCAAAGCTTTCCTAGAAATTATTGTTTGTGAAATTTTGAATGATGGCCATTGTGACTACTGTGAGTGACACTTCATTATAGTTTGAATTGCCCTTCTCTGATAATGGTAGTGAGCAATTTTTTTTTTCATATATCTATGTGGCATTTGTATTTCTCTATCGGGGAATTGCTTCTTTAGGGATTTTGCCCATTTTCAGATGGGGTTTCTTGTTTTTTTTATTATTATTAGGTTGTATGAAGCCTTTATATTTTGGAAATTAAGACTTTGTCAGTTGCATCAGTTCTAAATATTTTCTTGAAACCTGTAGATTTTCATTTTGCTTTGTTTATGGTTCCCTTTGCTGTGCAAAAGCTTATAAGTTTAATTAGGTCCCATTTATTAATTTTGCTCTTACATTCCTTCCCTGGGTAGTCTATTCTAGGAGATCATTGCTGAGATTTATCTCAGAGTGTTTTGCCTATGTTTTCTTCTAGGAGATTTACTGTGTCTTGCCTTACATTTAAGTCTTCAAGCCATTTTGAGTTTATCCTTGTGTATGGAGTGAAGGAGTGTTCTAACTCCATTGCTCTGATGCTGCTATCCAGTTTTCCCAACACTGTTTGGTGAAGAGATGGTCTTTTCTCTGCCATATTCTTGGTTACTCTGTCAAACATTAATTGAACATAGGCCTGTAGATTTATTCCTAGGCCCTCTATTCTGTTCCATTGGTCCATATGCCTTTTTCTATACCAATATCATGTAATTTTGATTATTGTAGCTCTGCAATAGTGTATGTAGACCTGATGGGTTATTATTCTAGCCTGTTTCTTTTTCTTTAATATTACTTTGGAAACTATGGATAGTTTATGACTCTTTGTAAATCGTAGGATCATTTGTTTAAGTCCTATAAAGAAATGTTTTGCATAATTTGATAGGAAATCAAATTTTCTTGCCTGATCGTTGTGGCTAGGACTTCCAAGACTATGTTGAATTGAAATTGTGAGAATGGGAAACCTTGTCTTGTCTCAGGTTTTTCTGAAAAGGTTTTCAGTTTTTCACAATTGAGTATTTTACTGGCTATATATTTGTCATAAATAGCAATCATTATGTTGAGATATGGTCACTCTGTACCCACTGTGATAAGAATTTTTATTGCAAATAGCTGTTAAATGTTATCAAATGCTTTTTCTGCATCTACTGAGATGATCATGTGGATTTTTGTCCTCTCTTTTGTTAATATGGTGTATCACAGTTGATTGATTGATTTGCAAATGTTAAACCATCCTTGTGTTCATGGGGTGAACCTAACTTGATCATGGTTTATGATCTTTATTTACATGTTGTTGGATTCTGTTTGTTAATAATTTTTTAAAGACTTTTACATCTATGTTTATCAATGATATTGGCATATAGTTTTCTTTTGAGGTAGTGTCTTTGTCTGGTTTTGTTATAAGGTTGATGTTGGCCTTATGGTGTGAGTTTGCGTGTACTCTCTCCATATCAATATTTTGGAAGATTTTGAGGAGGACTGGTATGGATTTTTCTTAGTATGTTTGGTCAAATTAGCCAGTGAAGCTATTTGTTTCTGAAATTTTGTTTGCAGAGATTTTTTATTTTATTGATAATTCTATTCCATTTCTGGTGATCTGTCTGTTTAAATGATCAATTTCTTCTTGATGCAATAATGGTGGGCTGAATGTTTCCAGAAACTTCTCCATTTCTCTAGGTACTCCAGTGTGTTTCCTTGCAGTTGCTCATGGTATTCCCTTATGATATTTTGCAAATTTGTTGTACTCTTTGAAGTTTCTCCATTTTCATTTCTTATATTATTTGTGTTCTCTCTCTTTTCTTGTTGGATAGCCTATCCTGACTTTTGTCAATTTTGTTTCAAAAATATTTTGATTGATTTTCTCTATTTTTTAAAATTTATTTCAATTCTTTCTCCCTTGATCTTTATTATTTCCCACTTTCTGCTGATTTTTGGTTTTGTTTGCTCTTCTTTTCATGATTAGTTTACATAGAACATTGGATTATTTATTTGAAATTGCTCTTCTAAATTTAGGGGTGCCTTGTCAATATGAACTTCCCTCTTAAGCCTGCTTTAATTTTATTCCATGGAATTTGTGTAGTGTTTTGTCATATTTCTCAAGATATTTTTTAATTTCTTCTTTTACTTCATTACCTCCCCTCCTTGATTTAGTACCATTTTGTTTAATCTACATGCTGTCAATTTTTCACCCTTTCTTTCTGTGATTGATTTCTAGTTTCATGGTATAATACTCAGAATAGAACCTTGAAATAAATTTTATCTTCTTAAATTAGTTGAGGCTTCTTCTGTGCCTGAGTACATAATCATTCCTAGGAAATATTCCAAGTGACGTGGAAAAGAATGTATATCCTGTTTTTGGGAGAAGTACTGTTTTGGAAGTATCAACCATCTCCAATTATTTTATCATGTCTTTTAGTATCTTTGTTCCCTTATTAATTTTCTGTGTGAAAGACCTGTCCAGTGATGGTAACAGGGTGTTACAGTCTCCTACTGTGATTGTGTTCCCAGCGATTTCTCTCTTTTTATTTATTAGTATTTGCTTTATATATTTCGGTGCTCCAATTTTGAGTGTATATATCTTAATGAGTATAATACCCTCATTTTGTATTTCTCCTTTCATCATTTTATCATGTCCTTGTTTATCTTACTCTATGGCCTTTCTTGTAACTCTATTTTGGGTGAAGTCATTACTGCTAGTCCTGCTTTCTTGTCATGTCCATTTGCATGGAATATATTTTTCCTTCTTCTGAATTTCAATTGATGTGTGTTCCTCTTACTAAAGTGGGTCTCTTGTATGCTTCATAATGTAGGGTCTTGTTATATTATCCAATCAGACAATATATATCTTTTGATTGAAGCACTAAGTCCATTAACATTTGTGATAATTATTGGTAGACTGGTGTTTATTTCCATTTTGAACTTCATTATCCATTTGATTTGGTATTTCCTTTTTGTTCATTTCTTTTTCTTTTTGTCACTTGATTAGTTTTCTTTTTTTATTTTGGTTTCTTTTTGGCTTTGTGAGTTCATTGTACGCTTTTGACTTATGGTTACCCTGTTTTGTATTTATATTGACCCGTACTATGTCTGTTTATTTTAACTGATAAGAATACAAACTCAAACCCATCCTACAGAGAACAGAAACAAGAAGAAAACACTCTTTTTGTCCTGTTTCACTCTGTGACCCTTAAAATTTTTGATGTCCTGTTTTACAACATCATATTTATTCTGCTGTAAGTCATTGTAACTATTCCCTTTCTAATTATGCCTTTCTCTTTTCTATAGCATCCTGCTTCTTTTTTACATAGAGTTGATTTTTCATTATTTCTTTTTCTCTTGCTTAATTCTTTTAGTATTTGCTTCTGTGGAAGTTATTTACCTCTCCTTCTATTCTAAAAGATAGCCTTGCTTGATAAATTATCTTAGATTACAGCTTTTTTTCATTCACGAATTGAATATGACTTGCCACTGCCTTCTGACTGTTGTATTTGTGTAGGACACGTGTTTACAAATACAATATATATAATAATATATATATGTAAAGAATAACTAGAAATGAAGTTAACAAATAAGGAGAAAACCTATAAGTTAAAAACAGAAAACTTTGATGAAGGAAATTAAGACTGATCCAAGGAAATGAAAAGATTTCTTATGTTAATGATGTGAAACAATGGTTGAAACAACCATTCTACACAAAGGATTTTACATTTAGTGTGATTCATGTGAGAATACCCATGAGACTTTTTTGTTAAATAGAAAAAATAATTTCAAAATTTATATGCAAGCACAAAGATCATGAGTTGCCAAAATAATCTTGAAAAAGAGTATTAAATCTAATGGAGTAAAGTTCTCTGATGTTACAAAGCTTTAGTAATTAAAACAACATGATACTGGCTCAAAAACAGACACCAATCAATAGAAGAGAATAGTGCAACCAGATATAATCCGTCAAACCTATGATCAGTAAACCCATGAAAAAGGAATCAAGAGTAAAATATGAAGAAAGCACATTCTCCTCAATAATTAGTGCTGGGGAGATTTAACATGTAAAAGATAGAGTAGAATATTTCCTCACATTATATGCAATCTATGAGCACAAAATATCTTTCTATTTATTTTGTTTACTTATTTTTCTTGCACCTGTAATTTATAGATCTATGTTTATATCTTTTTTTTTCATTTAACATATGTGTTTCTATTTTATTGTTTTTGGTATAAATTTACACACAATTATTTTCCTAATTTCTATTTCTGATAATATGTTGTTACTATATAAAAATGCAACGGATATTTGTGTACTGATTTTGTATTCTGCAAGTTTACTAAGTTTGTTCATTATTTCTAACAGTCACTGGAGGGGTCTATGGAGTTTTTAACTCTGCATAAGTATGTCATCTATAAAATCTTTACTACTTTTTTACAAGTTGGATGCCTTTTTACTTTTCTTTGACTAGTTGTTCTGGCTAGGACTTCTGATAATGTAATTTAGGGCTTGTGAAAATGAGCTACTTTTTCTTATTACTGGACCAGAGGAAAACCTTCCTGTATGTTAACATTGAACTTGATGTCACTCATGGGTTTTTCTTATATGGATTTTATAATGTTTACTTACTTTCTATCTAGAGCGAATTTGGTAAGAATATCTTTATAAAAAAGTTAAGATCACATTTGGCAATAAATTTCCTACATTTTTTAAGATTGTTATTTTTGAATTATTTTTAAGGGATAGTATCACATATATTCATTTGCAAATGTGAAATAATATTTATGAACCAGGACTAAATCCAACTTAACTATAGTTTATACTACTTATAATATGCCATGAATTCAGGTTGCTAGTATTTATTTAGAATGGAATTTACAGATACTGAAGGTAAAATTTGCATTGCACCTTGAGTGTACATTTATTTATTTAAAAATTTTATCACTCATTTTGAATTTGGCTTATGTTTAATGGAATTTATTTTTAAATAAGTAATATAACTTTTGGTAGAACTGAATTTACTACATTTTACTAATACAGAGCATAACTATTATTTACCATTAGAGCACAAAACACATGACTTATAATGCCATACTATATTAACAATGCCAACAGTTTCAGGACTGAGAAACTTATTGCTTCCTAAAATGCATTACCAGGTCTTTTCCACCCCAAACCACATATAATGTTATTTCTTTGTCTTTTGATTATTTGTTTGCTTGCCCCTTAATGAAGGCACTGCTTTTTGAACCCAGGATCTTGTGCATAAATGTATTTATCAACATCATTTTGGAACACAAAACAGAAGCCCAAGAGTATGGATTATAAAGATGACCAGAATATTTATTTTCTTTTAGTGAATGAAAAACCTCTGAGTGAAAGAATGGCAAATATAAACATTTGTAAATATACAATAAGATTGTCTCTTTTGTAATTTTAAGGTAGAATATTAAATTATATTTGTTTCACTTATAGCACTTAATTAAACTTTAAAACAAAAATTGCCCACTTTGGGATTTCTTAAATTTGATTGATTATTTTAATCTAATTTTATTTCATGTACATTTACCATTTTTTTATAAACTTACCAAATAAACTGATATTTATTCTTCTCATGTTTTGAATATTGAGCTACTTATTGAAAAGTACACAGATAAATACCTACTTCCATTTCCAAATCAAATTATTTTTCACTTTAATTAGAAATGATGATGAAATAATTATACATTTTCTGTACTGCCTTTACACAAATTACACTTTTAATTCCAAAACTTTAAAATTATTTTACTTATTTTGTGCATTACTTATACCCTATTCACTAATATGGAATAAATTTGTGTACAAAAGAATGGAGATTTGTTTTATTTTTAAGACCCCAAAATAATATTATTTAAAAAGATTTTGTGGGGATAATATTTGCAGATCACACCATAAATATAAGCATCCTTTATGTTTCATTTTAATTTTATGAATGAGGATAAACACTGTCTGAATGTTTCACTGGAGTTCCTAGGAGACCTGACGTTTTGTTATGTTACAGCTACTTAGGTTGAGAACCATTTTGATGGCCTAGCAGTTTATCTGTGCAGGCCTACCAAAGCAGCATTTGAAGCAGCAGTGCTCAAAATCATGCAGATTAGAAAAGTACCTGTAGAAAAAGTTATTTGAGATGACACATGTTTCTTCAGAAATTCAAGATGTGTCTAGTTAAGATGGACCAACTGGTTCAGGAGTCTCCAGTAGATCTCTATTGTGTGATCAAACATTCTCTGGGGACTTGGACTTGAGGTCTATGATTGAAGAAAATGCTTTTCAGACTTTGTCTGAAGAATCCTTGATAAAAAGACCATGTTACACACATTGTGTTTCTGAATGACATAAAGATAATGAATTTTGTTCCCTGACATTTCCAAGAAAACTCTGGAAAATGGCTGGAAGTGACCAATTTAAATCCATCTGGTGGGATGATAATGGATCTTCCATAGTGATTGATGAAGATGCCTTTAAGAAGGAAGTTTTGGAAAGAAAGGCCCCTCTCAGTATATTTGAAACAGGAGTTATGAAAAGCTTAGTTAGACTGCTTAACCTTTATGGGTTTAATAAAGTGAGGCAGGTATTTCAGAGATTTGCTTGTCTAGTTGACTTTCTGGCAGAAGAAAAAGAAGTCTCTGTTTTAAGAAAGCTATACAGAAATTTTAGTTACCACATGGTAACTTATATATAAAATTTTACTTTGTACATCAATCTATGGTAATATAAATGTAAAGCTAAATTTTGAAAATTGTATAAAATTATTAAAGCTAAAATTCATTTTTTTTCTAAAAAATGAGGACAGTGCCTTATGTATTCAAGATTATGAAAAAATTTGCTTGCAACTATGATTCTTACCAGAAATCTAAATAAAGATATTAAATCTGCTTTTGAAAAGTGGCATTCACCGTTACTGCAAATGCTAACTTCTTAAATTTTATGACTATACTATTTAAATGTGTATTTTCCAAAAAAGGAACTTCAAAATATCATTAGCAATTTTCATATTTTGATGATATTATCTTTGCATTGTAAACATGAAGTCTCAGGTTTTATAGGTTAGGCTTATTTTAGTGTTGTATTTTGGTTTAAAATATTAATAAAATCTTACTCCTTTGGTTGTAGCTGCAGTTCTATCATAATCAAAATTTTAAATGAGGCTGTCCCCAGCTTTTATTGAGAATAAAAAGGAGAGTTGGGATTAAAAATGCCTCTCTGATATCTTCATTGGCTGAAGATTTCAGAAGAAGCAATTTAAAGGAGGCGGTAATGAGGATATTCATAATTCTGATTTTGTGGCTGACACTAGTGGAGATAGTAAATTTTTACCTTCTGCAAATTTAAACATTCTTCGAATAAGAAAGCCCTCTTCTAGCCACATAATTGGTGATACAAATACCCCGATCAGAGATGATTTTTCTCCTCCATCATCAATGTCATTTAGACCACCAGAAAAAATTGCAGTGGATCAACATGCTATTTTAAATCAGTTGACCTCTGTCCATGGACACTTTTAAAGCAGCTACACTGAAGCAAATGGCCGTGTTGTGAAATTCATTACAACTACAACATCTACTTCTCAGTGCAGCATCTTTTCTCTGAGACAGAGCAATTATTTTGGACTGATGGCGGGGCCTTCTACTTTTCCAAATAGATATCACAACAAATCTGCCAGTGAAGGTCATTTTTCTAAACTTCAACCAGGGAGCAACCCACGGATTCCAGTGCCAGTGATAGCTGATACATCAGCAACCATTCTTTCAAGGCCAACTCATCAGCCATCTTCAGTTTATGAATGTCATCCTAATTACAACTGATCTACCAAAGGACTACCAGATTATGCAGGGAAGCAAAGATTAAAATTGATGTTGGAAAATGTCAACAAATATCTGCAATTTTCATATTTGAACAATAAACATAGATGTGTACCTGTAATTTCCTTATTATTTTTTAAAAAGGGTTAAGAGGTAAATGGTAGAGAAAGTTTCCATTAAAAGAAAAAAATGATATTTGATTGATATGATCATTTGATGAAAAAATATAGGAGTAAATTTAAATAATTTCTTGTAAGGAAGAAGAGTAAATGGAAGAATTTGGAAAAAGACAAAAACATGGAGAGAGGGAAAATTACTAAGTGGTTTCTGGTTCATACTGGAAAGAATCAAAAGTGTTAAGTTAGGATAGGTTGAAACAGGAGATAAATGCAGGAACCGGCCCAGGGATCATGGTCTCTATTATGTCATCCCTGGAATCATAAAGGTCACATGATGTAGTCCCAGATGACTCATTCAGCATGTGGTTCAGTGTAAGAAGTAATTTTATTTATGGCCTTTTTGTGCTGCTCTCAAAGCATTCCAGTTGGTGCTTTTACTTCCTGCCCTCAAGATTCTACACTATATTTTCTAGTTAATAATGTATGTTGCTTTTATTTTCCAGACAAAGTCAAGCTTATGTCCTCAGGGTGGCATTTAATGCTTTTCCAACTCTAAGCCCACAAACTCAACTTAGATTTGTCATTTCTCTATAAATCTCACTTCTAACTACCTTGGCATGTCTTTATGTTTTACTGTATCTGGAGATACATCCAGGCAAATGCTTGTCATCTATGTTCACTCCAATCTCACCACTTTGCTCCAGCTCATCCTTTCACTTTGTGTGTCCTCCTTTTACCTACTTAGACTTTCCCAGTGTCAGTGCAGAAACCAACTCCTCCAGATGTTTTGTCTTTCCGTGTTTCCTTCTCTAACTTGGATACCAGCACAGTAAGCATAGCACATGCCACCGGATGCATTTTAGTATTTAGTGAATGAAAAATACATGTTGACTTTAAGCAAAATCTACTTTTCTCAATCAACAAAACTCTCATGGTTTTCAAACTATTTCATTATGTTCTTTACTCTTCACCACAAACTAGCTCTTTTCATAGCCCAAGGACTATTCAGTCAAGACAGTAATTGGAGGTAGGTAGAGGAGACAAAATATTATTTTCTTCTTTATTCATGCCTCCAGAGGTCTAAAGCATTCCACTCTCATTTGCTGGAATTTTTCCTGTCTCTTCATCACCCAACCACCCCAAAATAGCTGATTCTCTTACCCATATCAATAACAATACTGCCTTCTAATTAATTTACTTCTTAGAATCAGAGCTTTGTCCAGAAGATACAGTGTTATTTCAAATACTTAATGTCGGTTTTTTCACCCCACATAACTTGTGCCACTTCTAAACTTCGCACAGTAAGTATCTAAGAGATAATAGCTCCTTGGTTGGGGCGGTCATATCCAGTAACCAAATTGCAATCTAAAATGTGTGGACTAGAAAGAGGTGAGGGTGGTAGAATTAAAAATGTGTCCAGCTGCAAGAATACCAAGATTCTGCAGATATAAAGAAATATAAAATATTCATGGAAGACTTTGACTATTTCCCATTCATTTTAAATAAAAGGTGAATCATTTTCAGAATGCAAAGTGCCCTGGAATGCTGCGAAAATTGTAGGCAAGGTCAGGGAGCTTAAGACTTCTGCTTACAATCATGCAGCCAGTGTCAGCTGATAAGAGTGGAATGGCAATACTGAGTTCTGAAAATGTGTCACCAGTTTGGAAGAAAGTCTTTGATAATCTGGAGAATGACAAATGGGCCAGGGAAAGCTCTAGCAACATCCCATCAATATGACCTTTACCAAGAGAAGAAAAGAACACACTTGCAGCAGGAGATCTGTGTCTGGACAGCAGTGGTTTTTCCTACAACAGAAACATCAAGCTGTTAATATTGTCAGCTCAAATCAGATGGTGTCTATGTTGTTGTTTATATTAGCAGTCTGGGGTTCAGATGGGCTGGTTCAGCAGCTATTTTCCAGCTCTCTTATCATTCAGTGGGTCTTACCGTGATCATTTTAAGAAGGTTCTATACTGATAATTCAAAAGCTAAAGTTTACTTTCAAAATTGAAATTCTGGGGAAAAATATTATTTCTTTGCCCATCTGTAGGTTCCTACCTGGTAAAAGCTAGACTATTGGCAAAATTACAAAATTTGGCTGGTGTTTGAAAACTATACTCTGAGCTTTGCCCACTGAATTCTTCCCACTAAGTACTACGAATCTGCCTACCACTGTGTGTGTGTGTGAATATGGATTGTTAACAGTAACTAAATTTGTCTTAGTTGAGTCATCAGTGAATTTTTCCTCTACATCTGGCACAATCTCTGTGAATTTAGAGTTTCATTGAGCCACCAGATTTTCTTCCGATCAGGGAGAGGTAGATTATAATTCTCCCAGTATACTAATTGTTACCTGTTCATTGAATCCCGAGCTGATGCTAGGGCCAAGCCACTGAACCCTTGAATTCGACTGAGGCATATGCATTCTACATTCCCCAGAGCCCAGCAAAGACTGTCTCTCTTTTTAACTTAAGCTTATGTCTAAGTTTTTTTTTTTAATTCTCATTGTTGACACAACTTATTCTGGCTTTGAACACCCGTTGACTAATTTATAGTGACTGAAGCTATGACTTATTCCCATTCACCTAGAAATTGCAATAACCTTTTATTCCTTGGACTACCTGGAATAGAGTGAGCATAGTCATCATTTTGAAAGCAGTCCTCAGTCCTAATAATGCAGAAATTTTACACTTATTTGCCTAGGAATTGAGCAATTATGTTTGTTGTGGATCTCAGCGATTATCCTCACATCCCCTAATGCAACCATGAGAAAACACCACATTGTTATCCAAAATCAAGTCTTTGTCAGTATTGCACTCCCATTGCAAAAGATTTAAGTATTGTAGGAGTTCTGAGATTTTACCATGCTGAGATTTTTAGCTACCTAGTATGTTCATTTCTTACAGATGCTGTGGGGTTAAATGAGAACATCGTTCAGAGACAGTGAACTTTATCACTTACAGCAAGGACAGTTTTAAATTTGTATCCATTCCCTAATCTCAGACGAATACACAGAGAGAAAATTTGATGCCTACAGAAGCAGTGGTCTGTTAATATGAAGAAAGTTTAAGGCATGGTAAAACAGTAATTTTATTAGTATCTTTATGTAAATATATTAAAATCACTTATTTATTAGTATCTTTACCTAGGATAAGTTTATCATGACTCAAGTTTATTGCTGCAAAAACAATCATGAGAAATAACATGGGAAAAAAATGAGCATTGACTTTACATTTTTCCTTCAGCTCTTATTGAGATATAATTGGCAAAAAACATTGTGTAAATTTAGGTGCACAGGATAGTGATTTGATTTACAAGTATCATAAAATAAATATCATAGCAACTTTAGGGAGATTTCATTATCTCATTTAGATACAACTTTAAAGAAATACAATTTGTCTTTTGGTTGTGATGAGAAAACTTATGGTCTTCTCTCTTAACAACATTCATATAGAACCTAAAGCAGTATTAATTACAATTTTCATGTTACTACGGGGCATCCCTAGAACACGTTTATATTTCGGCTGCAGGTTTGTAGCTTTTGAGTGCATTAATCAAATTCTCCTTTCCTAACCCCTGCCTCTGTTAACTACAAATCTAATTTTTTTCTATAGTATGTTTGTTTGTTTTTGAAGTGTAGTTTAATCTATAACACTGTGTTAGTTTCTCTTACACAACATACTGTTTTCTATCTTTAATACATTTCAAACTGATCACAAATATAAAACTAGTTTTGATATGTTGCTTTTTAAAGATATTTCATGGTTATTGACTCTTCCCCATACAGTACATTTCTTGTCCCTGACTCATTTAATCTGCCAATGGAAAATTTTCTCTCTTTATTTGCCTCATATATTTCTTTTTCTTCATCACATTCCCCTTCTTCTTGTGAACAACCTGTTTCTTTCTATATCTATAACTCCTTTTCTGTTTTGTTATGTTCGTTTGTTTTAAATTCCAAATATGAGTAAAACCATTCAGCATTTGTCATTCACCTTCTGACTTATTTCACTTAGCATATTACCCTCTTGGTCTACCAATTTGTTGCAAATGACAAGAAATTAATCTTTTCAGAGCTGAATAATAACCCATTGAACTTTTATTTTTGTTTGTGTGCATATATAAATATATATATATTTAGGGTGTCTGTATATATATGTATAAATATAGACAAATCTGCAGTTAATAGGTGGGTAGATATATTTACTATAAAAACACATCTTTTTATCCATCATCTGTTGATGAGCAATTAATTTGCTTCTATATCCTGACTATTGTAAATAATGCCACAGTGAATATAGGGCTGAATTTATCTTTTCTGATTAGTGTTTTTGTTTTCTTGCAATAAATATCCAGATATGGAAATGTTGGATAATATTTCATTCTTAATTTTTAGATAAAATTGCATACTGTTTTCCACAGTGGCAGCACAAATTTACATTCACTTAAACAGTGTATCAGAGTTCTATTTCTTACATCCTCACCAACACTTATATTTGTTATCTTTTTGATAATAGTCATTCTGACAGGACTGACATAAAATCTCATTGTGTTTTGGACTTGCATTTTACTGATGATTTGTGATGTTGACCGATTTCATGTGCCTGTTGGTTACCTTTCCCCCACTGTATATTCATTTTTGTAATGGGCTAAATGACCATAACTGTGCGATTCATTTTTATGGATTTTGCTGTGTTCCATTATTCTGTTCGTTCTGTGCCACTACCTTATTCTTTTTAATACTGTAGCTTTGTATTTTAGTTGAAAATCAGGGACTGTGTTACATCCTGTTAGTTCTATGTCAAAGTTATTTTTGTTTTTAGTTTGTTTTCTTTGTTTTCATTTTATTTTAGTGGTTTAATCTCTTTTGTGTTTACATGTAAATTTAAGAATTATTTATTGTAAGTGTCTAAAAATGCCGTTGGTATTTTAATAGGAACTGAATTTAATTTGTGTATTTTCTTGTCTAGTACTGTCACTTAAACAATATTTCTTTCCTAATCTATGAACAGAGAATCTCCTTTCATTTGTTTGCATTATCTTCATTTTCTGTTTTAAATATTTTATAGGTTTCTGAGCACAGATATTTTACCACCTTGGCTGCACACATTACTTGATTTTTGGTTTTTTTGTAATGCAACTGTAAATGAGACAGTTCCCTCACTTTCTCTGTTAGCTTGTTGTCAGTGTGTAGAAATGCAAGATTTCTTTATGTTAATTTTATATTCTGAAATTTTACAAAATGCATTGATAAGCCCTAGTAGATTTATGCCATCTTCTTTAGGATTTCAATTTGAAATATGTCATCTGAAAACAGATACTTTTACCCCTTTTCTTAATTAGCTATATTATATTTACATTTATTTTGGATAGCTATGGCAAGAATTTCCAATAGTGTATTGAATAAAAGTGGTAAGAGTAAGCATTCTTGCCTTTTTCCTGCTCTTAAAGGTGATGTTTGCTGGTTTGAATCAGTGAGTGTCATGTTTGCTGATTTCGTGTCATTTATGGCCTAAATGTGTTGAGATATGTTTACTTATGCCCACTTTGAGGAGAAATATAAATAGATACTGAATTTGTCAAAACGTTTTATGACTCTTTTGAGGTGACCATATAATTTTTGTTTTTCAGTTTGTTAGTGTGGTGTATCATATTAATTAATTTGTGGGTAATGAATCACTTTTGCATCCCTGGAATAAAATGGACTTAATCATAATGTATAATCCTTTTAATATATTGTTTGCTAACATTTTAATGATGATTTTTGCAACTATGCTTTTTAGTATTATTTAACATGTAATTTTATGAGGTATTTGTTCCTGTTTTTGTAGTAGTCTGATACAGAAATGTGGGGTAGGAAGCCTTCCTTCCTCTGCAAATTTATGGAATTCTCTGAGAAGTATAGGTGATAACTCTTCTCTAAGTGTTTGGCAGAATTCACCTGTGAAGCTGCCTAGGCCTGGAATTTTGTTTCTTGGGAGATTTTGTTTAATTACTTATTCAATTTCATTAGTGATAATCTGTTCATATTTTCTAATTATCATTCCATCCTGGAGATTAAGTCTTTCTAAGAAATTGTCCATTTCTTCTACGGTTTCCATTTTAATTGGCATATAATTTGTTGTATCTTCTTATGATGCTTTGTGCAACTTTGATATAAGCTGTAACTTCTCATTTATTTTGGAGTTTATAAATCTGTACTCTCTATTTTGCTCATGAGTCGGGTTAAATTTTATGAATTTCATTATTCTTTCAAAAGATAATAGTTTGATTTGATGTTTCTATTTTTAATCTTTATTTTATTTATTTATATTCTGAACTTTCAGCTGTCTTTCCTTCTACTAACAAGTTTTTTTAATTGTTTTGCTACATATTTTGTTTGTAAGATCATGTTATAATTGAGAGATAATTATTATTTGTATAAGTGGGATTATTTTGCTATAAGCTTCCCTATTAATACTGCGTCTGCTTTACCCCATGGACTTTGTTTCTTTGTAATATTTCATTATATATATTTCCTTTGATTTATACAGCAATCCATTGTTTGTTTAATATTGTATGATTTATCCTCCACACTTTACAATTTTCCCAGGTTTTTTCCTTTAGTAAATTTCCATTCTACAGAATCTGTAAGTCTCTTCACAAAACAAGGAAAAAATAATAAAATTTATAAAAAATATGAAAGACCCAAATTTTCTAAAATTATCTTTGAAAAATGAACAAAGCTGTGGGTAATATCCTCCCTGACTTTGGAACATACAACAAAGCTATAGTAATGAAAACACCTAAATATGGCACTAAAAGAGACACATAGAACAATGGAACAAAATAAAGAGTCCTAAAATAAACCCACACACATATGGTCAATAAGTCTACAATGAAGGGGGCAAGAGTATAAAATGGAAAAAAGGCAATCTCTTCAACAAGTAGTTCTGGGAAAACTAGACAGTTCATGTAAAAGGAAGATATAAGAGCACCTCCTTCCATAGTATACAAAATAAGATAAAAATGGAATAATTTTCTAAAAGTAATACCTGATAATTAACACTTTCTGACCAAGAACAGGAGCAGATCTGCCTTTGAGATAAATCATAGCAATATTTTTTTTGATCTATCTCCTAAGTAAAAAGAAAAGGAAAATTTACAATAACAGTTTTTAATTTTACTGAGGAGAAAATAGATGAAATATGTGATACAGGGATTCTACTTCTTGTATAAATGTGAAGTGCAAAACATTTTGCAGAGCAAAGGAAACCTTCAGCAAGATATATGGAAACACACAGAATAGAAGGAAGAATTTCAGACAATGAAAGCAACATTTTGTTAATATCCATAATATATTTATAGCATACTAGACTCAATATTTAAAAAACAAAGACTCCAACTTAAAAACATTTGAAGGATCTTCAAGGAAACTTTTCAAATACAGACAGGTGGATGATTTTCATGCACATAAAAAGAAACATAATGTTGCTATTAATTAGGAAATTGTAAATCAAAACCAGAATGAAAAATAATCTCACAGCAACCAAAATGGCGATTAAAAAAGTCTTCAAATGTCAAACGTTAATAAGAATGTCGATAAAAGTGAACCCAGATACACTGTTGGTGGAAATATAAATTGATGCATTCACTATGATAAAAGAGTGGACAGTGCCCAGAAAACTAGATATAGAAGCACTATATGTTGCAGCAAATCCAGTTTTTGATATAAATCTTAAAAAATGAAAACATTATCTTTACAGAAAATATTACCCCCAATGTTCTTAACACCATCATATATAACAGTCAAGGAGAGATGCACAACTCAACCCCCCCATCAACAGATGATTGGCTGAAGTTGATGTGAGATATAGATAACATAAAAATACTTAGTCATTGTCATATCAAAAAATAAAATTCTACCATTCGGAGCAATGTGACTGGACCCAGAGAGTGTTGTACATAAAAAAATAAAGTCATACAGAGAGAAACACTCTACGTTATCACTTATATGAGGAAACTAAAGATATAAGATAAATAATCATAAAAAAGAGAAACAGAATCACATATATATGTGTAGTGTACCAAGTAGTTGTTTCCTGTGATGACAGGTAAGAAGGATGGAGAAGACAGAAATGTGCAAGGAACTAGATATAATTTAGAGAAGCAACACTGTCATATTTGCAGCACAGAAAAATATTTTAATAATTTAAATGATTTTAAAGAAATTATAGGCATATATTATAGTAAAATTTGCATGTAGGTGGGAAAAACATTGAAGAAAAAACCCAGGAAATACAAAATAGTTTGTGGTACTCTGATATTAAGGGAGGTGATTTGTTCACTATCTTTACTGTCCTAATAATGTCCTTAGTAGAATTTAACCTTTTAAATGAAAAAGCATATGCTTTTAAAAAAGTGACTTATATTTAAACTATTTCTGTCTCTCCCCTTAAATCTACAGTCAGTGAAAGGATCACCTCTCAACAAAAATAACTACAACACAAAACAATACTCAGGAGCGCATGTGTACAGCTGAAGTTTGGTGGGCTAAAACACATAAAGGAGGCTGAAATGAGGGAAGAGCAGAGGTGGTGCCTGCATCCAAGGCCAACTGACAAGGGTATCTGAGCCCAGAGCTTCAGAGTACACAGCAGAAACAGGGTCTCATTGGTTCACACAGCTTCAGCCACCAACTGCACCTTTACTTATGGTCACAGTTAACTAGGAGGGTGGCACAGTGCAGACAGAAATTCCATCCTTCAGACACTCAGATATTCATGACACAGTCCCTACTCCCCATTCACAGTGGTGGAGAACAGGTACCTTGCAACATAGGACATGGCAAAGGCACTTGTGTGATTCCAAATGCCCACCTGTCTTTACACCTTTCCTCAATGTGTACACTGAGTCTCAAGGGATATCAGATAAAAGGAAAGGTTAACTGGCCCAGTGACAACAGTGGCATTAACTACCAGCGATGTCTAAAAAGTGACAATGAAAGCAATCTTTCATCCAGACAGTAGCAACTGGATAGTGCCATTTTGAATTATTATCAGAGGTAGCTCAGGTAAGTTAAACCAAAAATTGTGCAATATTGCAAAATACCAGAAAACAAAAGCAAGGGCTCCAACTCCCAATATGTTATTTAGTGTCATCAGAGCAATAATTCACCATGATCATGAACAATCACAGTAACAGTGTAGGGCACGCACACAAAGAGATACTCACACACAGACATCAACACAGATGCAGACACACAAGAACACACTCACAAACCCACACTCGCACACACACACACACACAATGTCAACCCTGCAGCAAAGAAACATAAATCATGGAATATTGCCATATAACTAATAGAGAATCCAGACAGTTGTGATTCAGAAACTCAATACAAAAAACAAAACTCAGAAAGCAGTTTAATGAGCTCAGTATTAAAATAAATGTTGATAAGGAATACATTACCTAAGAGACTGAAACTATAAAATAACCCAACATTATGAGGACCAGATGAACTTTGAAAATAAGATGAAGAATGCAACAGAAAGCATTGGAAGAAGACTGTCTTTGTGGAAGAGAGATTAGCAAACTCACCAATACAAAGCTAGAAATGATAGGAGATGGCAGAGATTCAAGATATTAAAAAGTGAGGAAATTTTACAGTAGCCTTCAGACTTCCTCAGGAAGTGAACATAAGAGTGAAATCCTGGAGGGAGATGAAAGTTAGACGGCAGCTGATGGTTTATTTAAAGAAGAAATAGTTGATAATTTCCCGAACCTATTTGAGGAACTGATATACAACTCTGTGAGCCAACAAAACATCAATAACTTTAAGACAAAGAGACCTGTTTCAAGATACGTCATATGCAAGTTGGCTAGTCAATGACAGAGTAAAATTTTAAAGGCAGCCAAAGAAAGTTTTGATAATGTACAAAGAACCCCAATTAGGCTCTCAGCAGATTTCTGAGTGGAAAATATGTGCCAAGGTTAAATAAAATGACATTTTCAAACTACTGTATTTAGAAATTCCTCACCTAAGAATATTCTACCTCGCACAGTTATCACTTCAGTATAAAATTAAAATAAAGCCTTTACCAGAAAAACAAATCCTGAATGAGATAAAAAAAAAACCAAGACACCTTAAAAGATATGAGGAAAACTGCTATTCTAAGAAAAATAAAATGGCAGAACTACGCAAAACATTGAACAAAATACTAAGCAGAGACCACGAGAAAGTTGCAACTGATTCTTTGGGTATGTTTTTAAAGGCTGCTATTCTATATGGATAAAATAGTGTAAAATAGGAAATTAGTTGCAATAAATATAGATACATCAATCTGGTAAGATATTCTCAACAGTAATAGAAATAATTTGAGTCAGTATTCATGAAAGATAACTTGTAAAAATAATACAATATTAAAGGAAGATGCTATCAGCAGAAAAAGGACTAAATTATACATGAGATATTTTATTTTTAATTGAAATAGAGTAGATGTACTCTTTTGTGTAGTTTCAGATGTATAGCATAGTGATTCCAACCACTTTGTAGGTTATATTGCATTATAAATTATTATAATAATTGTAACATACAATTATTATATGTTATTGTGCATAATTCCCTGATCTATACAGATTATCCTTGTTGCTTCTCTCCTTTATATATACTAATTTTTATCTTTCAATATCCTACCATTAAATTGTCTTTCCCTTCCCCTTTGGTAAACATATATATTTTCCCATATGATTCAGTCTGCTTCAGTCTTGTCTATCTAATCTCTCCATCTCTCTACCATATCTCTATCTATCTATCTATCTATCTATTTATCTATCTATCTATCTATCTATCTCTCTATCTATATATCTATCATGTATCTATGTATCTATACTTCTATTTATTTATCTGTAATCTATCAATAAATAGCTATAGATAGATGTACTCAGATACTTATTATTCTTTAGATTCCACAAATAAATTATATTATATACTATTGTCTTTGTTTAAGTTACTTCACTAAGCACAATATTTACTAGGTCCATTCATGATGCTGAAAGAGAAATGTGTTGTACTTTTTCATGGCTGAGTAATATTCCATTGCATATTTATTGTAACATCATACCTTCTTAAATCCATAGTCTAATGTGGACTCTTGGATTGCTTCCCTGTCTTGCATATTATAAACAGTGTGGTTGTGAACATTGGTTTTTCTCAATTTAGTGTTTTTCCCCAGATTTTTCCTAGGAGAGATATTACTGGGTCATATGGTAGTTCTCTTTTTGCTTTTAAAATATCTGAATTCTGTTTTCCATAGAAGTTGTACATTTTACATTCCTACCAAAGGATACAACAGATTTGTTTCCTCCACATCGTCTTCAACACTTTCTATTTGTAGACTTTTTGATAATATCCATTTGAGCAGTGTGAAATGATATCTCATTGTGGTTTTGATTTGCAATTACCTAATAATTAGTAATTCTGAGCATTTTTATCACTTGCCTGTTACTCATCTTTTTGTTATTTTGGAAAAATATTAACTCAGGAACTCTGTTCTATTTTTTGATTGGGTTTTTGTTTTTAACATTGAGTTGGGTAACCTAAATCCATGTTACATCTATTAACCTACATCTATTAACCCCTGGTCACTTGCATTGTTTGCAAATATATTCTCCAATTACACAGGCAGTGTTTTCATTTCATTCATAGTGTCCTTAGCTGTGCAGAAGTTTTCAAGTTTGTTTAGGTCCCATTTGCTTATTTTTGCTTTTATTTCTTTTGCCTTAGGAGACTGATATAAGAAAATATTCCTATGATATATATACAATAGTGTATCTCCTATATCCGCTTCTAGCAGTTTTTTAGTATCAGGTTTTACATTTAGGTCCTTAATAAACTTGGAGTTTATTTTTGTATATGATGTCAGGGAATGCTCTAATTTCACACTTTTACATGTAGATATCCAGCTTTCCCAACACCATCCATTGACGAGACTGTCTTTTCTCCATTGTGTACTCTTGCCTCCTTTATCATAGATTCATTACTCATAGGTGTGTGGAATTATTTCTAGGCTCTCTATCTGTTTTTATTGATTACATTTCTGTGTCAATCCTATGCTGTTTTTATAACTGTAGGGTTGTAGTGTAGTAAGGTATCCGGGAGGATTATACCTCCAGATTTGTTGTTTTTTTCTCAAGATCATTTTGGCAAATTTTAATGGTTTCATGTAAAACTTAGAGTTATTTATTTTCTGGTACTGTGGGAAATACTACAGCTTCGTAACAGGAATTGCACTAAATCTGTAGGTTTCTTTGTTCGGCCATGTTAACAATATTAACTCTTTCAAAGAGCACAGGACATCTTTCCATTTCTTTGAATAATTTTTAATTTCTTTGTCAATGTTTTTTAATTTTCAGTGTGTAGATCTTTCATATATGTGTTTTCATTTATTCCAAGATATTCGGGGTGATGTGATTTTAAATAGTATTGCTTTCAACATCCATTTTAAGGTATCTCATGATTAATATGTAGGAATGCAAGAGACTTCTTTACATTAATCTTGTACCCTGCTCCCTTGAGGAAATTTTTATTGTTCATAATAGTCTGTGTGGAGCCCTTAGGACTCTATGTAGATTGTTATGTCATCAGTACTGGTGACAATTTTGCCTCTTTCTTTCCATTTTGCATTTCTTTTACTTCTTTTTCTTTCCTTTTTCTTTCTTCTTTTACTATGGAACAGAAGTGCTGAGAATAGAAATCCTTGTGTTGTTCCCGAATTTACTCAGAAGGCTTTCAGCCTTTCCTCTGAGCATTATAAATTGTTATAAGTGGCCTTTAGTATGTTGAGAGATGTTCCCAATGCACTCCCTTTAATGAGATTTCGGATCATGATGTATGTTGAATTTTGTCTAATGATTTTTCTGTGTGTATTCACATGGTCCTGTGAATTTTGTCCTTCCTTTTTTATATAAGTGTCATGCTGATTGACTCGTGTATGTTGAACTATCCTTGTGAATCTGGATGGAATCAAACTGATCATCGTGTATTATCCTTCCTATCTACTGCTGGATTAGTTTGTTGATGTTGTTCGAGGATTTTTGAATGTATATTCATCAAGAATATTGGCTTTACATTTTCTTTTTTTTTTTTTGTTAGTATCTTTGACTGGTTATGTTATCATGGTATTGGTGGCCTAATAGAATAACTTTGGGAATTTTCTTTCCTCCTTCATTTTTTGAAATACTTGGGAGGAAAGTGGTTTTAGTGAAGGCATCCAGGCATTTTGTTCAAGGGGTGTTTTTAAAATTATACATTTTATTTAACTTGCACAGATTGTTCTTTTCAAGTTTTCAGTTTTCTCTTTATTCAGTGTTGGCAGGCTGAGAAATTTATCCATTTCTTTAAGATCGTCCAGTTGGTTGTCATGTAACTGCTCAGAGTGCTTTCATAATCTTTGTTTGTATTTCTGTAATATCAGATGTTATTTCTACTGTTTCATTTATTATTTTTTGGGGGCCCACTCCCTGTATTTCTTGATAAGCTTGGCTAAATTTTATCAATTTGTTAAAATTTTTAAGAAAATAAAAGCTGGTTTTTTTATGATTTTTAAATTATTTTTCAATTTTATTGTATTTATTTTCAACCTAATCATTAAAGATTTCTCATTCTACTGCCTTTAGGTTTTGTTTGCTCTTATTTCACTTTATTTTGGGTGGCAAGCTTGGTCCTTTGTGTGAGGTTTCCTTTTTCCTTGTAGAAGGCCTGAATTGCTCTAAACTTCCCCCTTAGATTTGCCTTTGCTGCATCCCATAAATTTAATGAAGCTCTTTTCATTGTAATTTGATTCTATGTATGTTTTCATTACCTCTTTGATTTCATCATTGACCTTGTTTTATTTTATTTTTTTAAAGGATGTAGTTTAATCTCATGTTTGTGGTTTTCCTGTTCTTCTCTCCAGATTTGATGCATAGTTTCATAATTTTGTGTATGGAAAATTACTTGCTGTAAACTATATTAGCTTAATGTTCCTGAGGCTCTTTTTATGACATAATATGTGGCTAATTCTTTAGAAATCATCCTGTGCACCCATGAGAATCTTATGTGTTCTCCTTTTCTGATGCAGTGTCCAATAACTCATTTAGATTCAAATGATCTAATTTGACATTAAGACCTCTGTTTCCTTACAGATATTCTTTCTGGATGATATGGCCATCAGAAAAGTGAGGTGTTAAACTCATCTATTATTGTTTTATAATGAATTAATTACTTCATGTCTACTAATATTTCTTTTTAAACTTATGTTCTACATTGTTGGGTACATATATAATTTAATGAGTGTAATACTCTATTTTTATTTTGATCTCTTTTTCTTTATGTAATCTCATATTTATCTTTCATTGTAAACCTTATTTTAAAATGTATTTTGTATGATTTGAGCTTTGCAATCTGCACATTCTTGTCATTTCCATGAAATATAATTTCCATCTATTTCCTGGCTGTGTATGTCTTCCACCATAGAGTAAGATTTTTTTGGGTGGAGGCCAAGATGGTAGAGGAGAAGGATGCTGGCATCGCACCCTTTTCCACAAATGCACCAAGACTCATCCACAGACCCACTCAGCTAACCAGAGAACCTGCAGAACTCTGATAGAGCATTGTCCTCTTCAAAAGATAAAGATGCAAAAAATCTGGCAGGAGAAAAGGAGGAAAGAAAGAAGAAAAGGTAAAGCAGATTGTGACAGGTCTCACAGGGAGGGATCAGCTAAAAAGGACTGGCGCTCTTTCACTAGGTCTCCCCACTCCCACTGAAATGTTGGCAGAACGGACGGGGAGCCTCCAAGGATTGGATCTCTGAAGTCTATAAGTTGACTGACAGTACTAAGTTAAACAGGCAGAGGATCCCTGTGACAGCCAGCCTGTGATGCATCCAGGCAGCTGAGGGCAGGGCCATGCTGCAAGACCTGGTTGGAAGATGGGGATGGGTGCACTGAGGCAGACCAGGGGAATGGATGCGGCTGTGTGCCATTGCTGTGGGTGGACAGGGCAGAAAAACCTGGGCCCTCCATAAAACAACAGGGCAGATGTTCCCTGGCAGGGGAAAGGTGCATTCCCCATCTCTGAAATTCCACAAATTTTCTTGGAGAAGAGAGCTGGGGCTCAGCCACAGCCACCATACCCTCTGGTGCTTTGCACCCAGGTGGCAGTGGGGGCAAAACCTGTATCCTCTCCTAAGGACTTAGCAGCCTCAAAAGCCAAATGGGGCTTGTCTACAGTCCAAGGCAGATAGGATACTTCTGTCGTTTTTCCTCAGAATACTTGCTCTGCCTAGACAAACATGGAGCTGAGTTTTGGCCCAAACAGGGACAGGTCTGTTCCTAAGTCTACCCTGAGCCCAATTCCGGTGTGCAAGCCTGAGGCGGAGCATTCAGTGGCACAGAGCAGTGGAGAGACTGGCACCCTGAGGTGGCTGGTGGCCCACCAAATTTTGGGGTTGAATGCAGCCTCTGACCATGGTGCTGGGAGAGGGCATGACACCCACTCCTGCCTGCTCAGTCAGAAACATTTGACTGCAGCCTCAGACAGGGCAGTGAGAAGCCAGCTCACAGTAAAAAGAGCTGCTCCAGAACCAGTTTTCAGTGTAGGAGCAATCTACTTGCTGATAGGCTCTGGGAGCAGCACAGATGAGGGCTCCAATGGAGGGCCTCTGGAAAAAGCAAGCTCAGCTTCAAAAACAGGGTGAATACAGAAAGAGTTCACATTAAATGTACACAGTCTCCAGGAGGACACTGACCATCCCCTTGTCTTAATCTGTTTTTACCTGTTCCATTTTCTATTACCCTCTTAATTTTTACTACTAAGTCAATTATATATACCCCCATATTAATCCCTTTGAAATTTTTAAAAATATTTTTAATATTATTATTTTTCAAAACTCTGCACCAACTTGCTTTTCTATTATTCATTATACAATGTCTTCAAACTTTTATTTCTCCCTTCTTTAAAATACTTTATTTCTCTCTCTCTCTTTTTTCTCTTTTCTTAGTTGTATTTCTACATAGGCATTGTGTAGATAAACACCTTTAAGAGCACAGTAGATAATTGATACTCCATAAACCACAGTGCCAGAGAGGTAGGAGCAAGATGAAGAAGCAAACATTCTCAATTAAAAAACAAGAGAAATCCCCTGAAAGAACGATCAGTGAAATAGATATCGATAGCCTACTAGATCAAGATTTCAAACAAGAGTGATCAAATTATTGAAGGAAATAAAAGATAGAGTTTAGAGATATAAAATATGTAAAAAATGAAATGGAAGATATAAAGAAAAGCTAAGTAGAATAGGTAAACCCATTTACTGAGATGAGAAATGATCTAAAGTGGTCACAAAGCTGACTAGACATTGCAGAGGAATGAATTATTGACTTAGAAGACAGGACAATAGAAAGCATCCAATCAGATTGTCTACAAGAGAAACAATTGAATAAAGCATGAGACCTAAGGGATAATAAAAAGCATGCCAATCATGGCATGATAGAAATCCCAGAAGGGGAGGAATGATCAAAGGGGATTGCAAAGGTGTTTGAAGAAATAATGACTAAGAACTTCCCAAACAGATACAAGGAATCAGATATCCAAGTACACTAAACTCAGAGTGTCCCAAACAGGAAGAACGCAAATACCAACACCAAGACATAAAATTAAGATGTCCAGAGTCAAGGATAAAGAAATGATCCTAAAGGCAGCAAGAGAATAGCAAAGAGTGAGTTATAAGGGAATCCCCATAAGGCTCCCAGCTGATTTCACTACATCAATACTAAAGGCCTGAAGGGAGTGGAAAGATATATTCAATGTCCTGAATGAAAAAAAGTTATATCCTAGGATACTTTAATCAGCATGTTTATCCTTCATGGTAGAAGGATACATAAAGAAATTCACAGACAAGAAAATGCTACAAGAGTTTAGCAACACTAGACCCATGCTAGAAGAAATATTTAAAAGTCTACTCTAAATAGAAAAGCAGCAGGATACATCAAATATGTGAAACTCACAGCAGGAAAAGTGCTAACTCATGAATTACAAATAAAATATACACAAAATTTTAAAACAAGTGATACAAATCATTGAGAATGGGAGAGGGAGGCAGGAAAAGAGAGAATTTTTTTTTTTGTTCTTTCTTTTTAAAATATTTTGTTCTCTGTAGGATGGGTTTGAGATCATGTTACTATAAGTTTAATAAAATCACTTATAATAATGGTCTAAAAGACTTATAAAAAAGGGTAACAACAAGACAAAAACTTATCAGGGTGTCAATAAAACTAAATAAAATACATGATAATACAAAGGAAAATGACCAAACCATAAAAGGAAGATAAAAGGAACAAAGAGGAAATACCAAATCAACTGCAAAAATAATGTCAAAATAGCAATAAACACAAACCTATAATCGATTATTTTAAATTTTAATGGACTAAATGCTCCAGTCGAATGTCATAGAGTGATATGCTGGATAATAAAGCAAGAACTTTCAAAATGCTACATACAAGAGACCCAATTGAGAGAGAAGGACACATAGAGATTGAGAGTGAAAGGATGGAAAAGAGTATTCCATTCAAATGGAAAAGCCAAAAAAGCAGGTGTTACAGTAGTCATTTCAGATAAAGTAGTCTTTAAAACTAAGGCCATAAAGAAAGATAAAGAAGGACATTTTATTCTGATTGAAGGAGTTATACAAGATGAGGATAGCACACACGTTAATATATATGCACCAAATAGAGGAGCTCCTAAATACATAAAATAATTACTAACAGATATAAATGAGGATACTAATGGGAATCTAAACATATTTGGAGATTTCAACACTGAATTAACATCACAGGACAGATCACTGAGATAAAAAATAAATTAGGCAACAGAGAAGTTAAATAATACAATAAAAATATTACACTTGGTGGATATTTTCAGAGCATTGCACCCCCCACAAAATAGTATATACATTCTTTTCAAGTGCACATGGGACATTTTCCAGGATTCATGATATACTTGGGCACAAAAAAACCTCAGCAATTTTAAGAAGACAGAAATTACCTCAAGCATGTTTACTGAACACAATGCCATGAAGCTATAAATCAACAACAGAGAAACAAATGATAACAAAAGGAAAACATGGAGATTAAAAAATATATTATTAAAAAAACCAATGGGAAAATAAAGAAATCAAAGCTGAAATGAAAAAGTACCTTGAGACAAAAGAAAATGAAAGCAAAACGGCACAAAATTTATGGGACACAGCAAAAGCAGTGCTGATAGGGGAGTTTATAGCGATACAGGCCTTCCTCAAAAAAGAAGGACAATCACAAAAAAATAATTTAACTCACCAGCTGAATGAACTAGAAAAATAAGAACAAAAAATCGCCAAAGACAGCAAAAAGAGGGAAATCATAAATACTGGGGAGGAAATAAAATAGAAATTAAAAAGAGCACAGGAAAAAATTAAACCAATCCAAAAGGTGGTTTTTTTAAAAAAGTAAGTAAAATCGACAAACCTCTGGCAAAACTCAAAATGAAGAAAAGAGAGAGAGCACAAATTTGCAAAATAAGATAGGAGAATGGAGAAATTACAACAAATAAAATAGAAATACAGAATATCATATGAGAATATTCTGAAGACTATATGGAATCAAACTGTATGACCTAGATGAGATGGACAAGTTTCTGGAAACATACTGTCCACCAAGATTGAATCTAGAAGAAATTAACCCCTTGAACAAGCAGAGCACTAGGAATGAAATCAAAATAGCAATATAAAACCTCTCTATGAATAACAGCCCAGGACAGGATGGCTTCACTAAGGAATTCTACCAAACATACAAAGAAGGACCCATATCAGTTTTACTCAAACTCTACCAGAAGATTGAAAAGGAAGGAATACTCCCAAAGTCATTCTATGAAGCCACATTCACCCTGATACCACAACCAGGCAAAGACACTACCAAACAAGAGAATTAAAAGCCAATATCACTGATGAACACAGACGCCAAAATCCTCACCAAAATAGTAGCAAATAGAATCCAAAAACACAGAAAAAAGATTATACATGTTGACCAAGTGGGGATCATGCCAGGGACACAGGTGTGGTTCACCATATGCAAATCAATCAATGTAATACAGCACATCAAAAAGAGAAAGGAACAAAACCGCATGATCATCTCAATAGATGCAGATAAAACATTTGCTATAATTCAACACAGAAGTATGATAAAAATTTTAACCAAAGTGGGCATAGAGGCAACATATTTCTGCATCATGAAAGCTATAGATAACAAATCTACAGACAGCATAGTACTCAACGGTGAGAAAGTCAAAATCTTCCCACTAAAAACTGGGACAAGGCAATGATGCGCACTCTCACCATTTCTATTAAACACAGTATGGGAAGTCCTAGCAACAGAATTTGGACAAGAAATAAAGTTATTCAAGTTGGATAGAATGAAGTAAAACTGTTATTATATTAAATTAGATGACCTGATCATCTATATAGAGAACCCTAAAGATTTTCCAGAACAAAACTACTAAAGCTAATAAAGACATTTCGCCAAGTAGCATGATTCATGATTAATATATAAAAACTGTCACATTTCTTTACCCTAACAGTGAAATATTCCATAATTTTAAAAAATTCATATGAAATCAGGTCAAAAAATGAAAAACCTAAGAAAAACCAAGATAAAAAAATCAATAGGATACTGATAAATAAATTTGAAGATGATGCAAAGAAATGGAATGAAATCTCAAGGTCTAGTTGAGATTAATTAATATTGTTAAAATATGCATACTACAAAAGATGTCTACAGATATAAAGTGATTCAGCTCGAACTACATGATATTTTCCTCATAACTAAAAATACTCCTAAGATTTGTATGGCACTGAAAAAGAACAAGAACTGCAAAAGTAACAATGAGGAAAAAGAAAAATTTGGAGGTATAACCCTAAACCCTCCCAGATCACAGAATATATTGCAAATATACAGTAATCAAAACAGCACAATACTGGAAAACATACAAGCAACTATATCACTGGAACAGAACACATAGGCAGAAATGAATCATCACATCTATGGTCAACTAAACTATGACAAAGGAAACAAAAATATACAATGCCTAAAAGACCATCTTCAGCAAGTGATATTGATAAAACTAGACAGCTACATGTAAATCAATGAAATTAGAACACTCCCTCACACTGTACACAAATAAACTCAAGATGTTTTAATTATCTGAATCTAATACATGACACAATAAAACTCCTGGAAACTAACATATGCAAAACAAGAGAGAAATTGTAGTAAAATTTTCTTACATCATTCTTCCAAGCTGAAAACAATAAAAGCAAAATAAATAATAGGTCCTAATTAAACTTAAAAGCTTCTACACAGCAAAATAAACAGAATGAAAAGATGAACTCAAATCTAAGAACACATTGGGAAACTACACAATCAACAAGAGGCTAATTTCTAAAATACACACATCGTTCATTCAACTACATTTCAAAAATCTACAAACAACTCAGACAGAAAATGAGCAGAAGACAATTCTCTAAAGAAGACACACAGATGACAAACAGGAACATAAAAAAAAATGTTCACATTGCTAATCATTATACAAAGGCAAGACAAAAATAAAATAATGTTTTACCTCACACTAGTGAGAAGGGCTGTCATCAAAATGTCTCAAATAATAAAGACTGTGGAGGTTGTAGAGAAAAAGGGACTCTCCAACGCTCTTGGTGGGTATGAAAATTGGTGCAACAACTTTGGTAACAGTATGGAAGCTCCTTTAAATAATAAAATTAGACCTATCATATGACCCAGAAATCCCAGTCCTGGGCATATAAAACATAAAACCTGAAAACAAAGAATCCTAGGGTAAAACATAAGAAGTACACTTGACTTAATTTGATTCTTTATATGTCTCCTCTGGCAAGGGAAGCAGAAGCAAAAGTAACAAAATATGATTAGATCATTCTAAACAAATTTACACTGAAGAAGAAATGATCAATAAAACGAAAATTCAACCAAAACAATGGGAGAATATATTTTCAAGTGATATTTTCCAATCAACTGTTAATATCCAAAATATATGGCAAACACATACACCACAACAACAAAAAAGACCAAACAATCCAATTTAAAAAAAATGTCCATAGGAACTGAATAGATAGATCTGAATCAATTTTCTGAAGAAAACATACAGCTGGCAAAATGACACATGAAAATATGTTCAGAGTTATAAATTTTTAGGAAACTCATAAACCAAAAATGAGACAAGACCTCACACTTCTCAGAAGGCTCTCATCAAAAAGTAAAGAAATAGATGTTGGAGAGATTGTGCAGAAAAAGAATAACCGAGGACACTGTGTATGCAAAGAATACAAAGTATTAATTCCATTGCATATAAACATCAAATTTTCTTCATCTAGTTTTTTTCAAGGGTTGTTGGGTTTGTAGGCCCCTGTCTGAAGGCTGTAGAGATTAAGCCCATGGGCTGAACTGATAAACAAGCTGTGAGGAATGTCACATATTCAGGCTGGATAAGAAATGGCCTACTCAATGTATCCAGTATAGATGGCTGGATACCCAATGATGGGTAAGTTCCTCAGAGGAGGACAAACTACGGCAGGCACAGCCGCCGGCTGGATAAGAGATGGCCTGCTTAATGAAGTTCCGTGATGAACTTGAAAACAATCCTTGATCATTTAACATCCTGTGCTTTCTGCAGGAGCATCAGAACATAAATAGCTAAGATTATTAACATTGTTATAACTTAGATGATATATGAGGTATTGTGCATGTCCTATATAAACCCTTCTTCTAATAATCAATGAACAGAGAACTGCTTCGCTTCTCTCCACACAGTATTTTTGTATATATGTTATCGTGCCACTGACAGGGTTAATTTAATTTGTTGGGAGTGTCTTAAAAGGATGTTGCATTATATACAATGCTCTTTCTGCACCTATTGAGATGATTATGTGAGTTTTGCTTTTCATTCTATTAGTGTGGCATGTCACCTTTATTGATTTGAATATTTTGAAGTCTCCTTAAACCCAGGGATAAATCCCTTTACTCATGTATGTGTATGATACATTAAATGTGTTGTTGAATTGATTTTGCTTGTGTTTTGTTGAGAATTTTGGCACATATGTTCATCAGGGGTAATATTCTATATTTTGCATATAATGTCTTTTCTAGCATTGTATTGCAAATAAAGCTGGCACCATAAAATAAGTTTGGAAACTTTCACCCCCTTCAAATTCTTGGAAGATTTGGGGAAGACTTGGTGAAAAATTGTCTTCAAATTTATGACAGAATTCACCAGTAAAGTCATCTACTATATATTTTCTTGTTTGGGAGGTTTGGATTTCTGATTTACTCATACACACTTTTGCTCTATTTAAATTTCTAATTTTTTCTTGATTCAGTATTGGAAGACATATGATTCTGGGAATTTGTCTTTTGTTCTAGGTCATTCAAATTGTTGGCTAGTGGTAATTTCTTATGATGCTCTGTATCTCTACACATCTACAATATCTTCTCTTTTATTTCTAATTTAATTCAATCTTTATTTTCTTAGCCAACCTAAATGTTTGTCCAATTTATGTTTAAAAGAAACAGACTTATGTATATTTTATATCTTTTCAATTATTTCTCTTGTTATTTCCCTTACTCTGATTCATTCAATTTTCTCATTATTCTTTCTGTTTTCTCCTAGATTCTTGATGTGTAAAGATAAGTAGTGTGAATATTTGTATTTTTTTATTATTAAATATTATTTATATAGTTATTATTTATTCATTTACTTACATAATCATTTACTTATTTACTTATTTATTCATTTATTTATCAATGAAGTACTACCATTTACAATGTGTCAATCTATGGTTTATAGCACAATGTCCAAATTCATGCATATGTTTTTGTGCCTATTAAAATAAACTTCATGATATTTACATACAGCCCTGTGTCATACAAAAGGCATTTTGAAAAAATCTATTGTTATATATAGTTGATAACATATATAACTCTACAGCTCCCAAATACATCGTCTCTTAGCCCCTTTCTTCAGTAACCATGAGATTATTAAGTAGGTCTGCAAGTTTGTTTCACTTTTGTAAATGGAATCATAGTGTTCTCATCCAAAATTTTTTTAATGTTCTACATATGTGATTTCATGTATTATTTTTCTTTCTCTTTCTGGCTTACTTCAATTAGAATGACACTATTTGGGACATCCATTTTGCTGCATTTGTCATTGTTTTATCATTTTTTATGGCAGAATATAATTCCATTGTGTAAATATGGCATAAATTCTGCATATTGTCATCTCTTGATGGACAATTAGTGTGCTTCCATGTCGTGGCTCTTGTCTATAGCACTGCTAAGAATATTGGGGTGCAGGTGTCTTTTTGAATTAGGGTTCTCTTTGATATATACCCAGATGTGGGATTGCTGGATCATATGTTAAGTCTAGTTTTATTCTTTTGAGGAATCACTGTCCTGTTTTCTACAAAGACTGCAACAAACTCTATTCCTACCAACAGTGTAGGAGTGGTCACTTTCTCTACAGCTTCCCCAGCATTTATTGTTTGTGGAGTTTTGAATGATGGCCATTGTGACTATTGTGAGTTGATACTTCATTAAAGTTTTGAATTTCCCTTCTCTGATAAAGATAGTGAGCAATTTTTTTTCATATTTCTATGTGGTATTTGTATGTCTCTAATGGAGATTTGCTTGCTTAGGGCTTTTGAACATTTTCATATTGGGTTTCTTGTTTTTTTTATTATTATTAGGTTGTATGAACTCTTTATATTTTAGAAATTTAGCCTTTTTCAGTTGCATCACTTCTAAATATTTTCTTTAATCCTGTAGGTTGTCATTTTGACTTGTTTATGGTTCACTTTACTGTGCAAAAGCTTATAAGTTTAATTAGGTCCCATTTATTAAATTTGCTCTTACATCCATTACCTGGGTAGGCTGTTCTATAAGATAATTGCTGAGATTCATCTCAGAGTGTTTTGCGTATGTTTTCTTCTAGGAGATTTACTGTGTCTTGGCTTACGTTTAAGTCTTCAAGTCATTTTGAGTTTATACTTGTGTATGGAGTGAAGGAGTGTTCCAACTCCATTGCTCTGATGCTGCTATCCAGTTTTCCCAACACCAGTTGGTGAAGAGATGGAATTTTCTCTGTCATATTCTTGGCTACTCTGTCAAATATTAATTGAACATAGGCCTGTAGATTTACTCCTAGGCTCTCTATTCTGTTGCATTTGTCCATATGCCTGTTTCTATACCAATATCATGTCGTTTTGATTATTGTAGCTCTGTAAAAGTGTATGGAGTCCAGGCGGGTTATTCCTCCAGCCTATTTCTTTGTCTTCAATATTGTTTTGGAAATTATGGATTTTTTTTGATTATATATAAGTCATATGATCATTTGTTTCATTCCTAAAAAGAAATGTTTTGCATAATTTGATAGGAACTCCGATTAAGTCTGTGGATTGCCTTGGGCAGTATGGCCATTTAAACAATAGTATTTCTTCAATTATTAGACCATTGGGTATCTTTTCAATTCTTCAAATCTTTCTTGATTACCTTAATCAATGTTTTCTTGTTTTCTATGTATAAGTCATTTGCTTCCTTGGTCAGAGTTTTGATTAAACATTTTATAGTTTTGGGTGAAGTTATAAAAGGGGATGTTTCTATACTTTGTTTTCCTGTTGATTCAATGGTAGTGTAAAGAAATCTAAATGGTTTTTGTACATTACTCTGTCTACCTTTCCCATTTCCTTTTATTGCCTAAGTTATATTTTGTGAAGCTTTTACAATTTTCTATATATAGTGTCATGTCTGAATATCGTGACAATTTTACCTCTTCTTTTCCAGTCTGAAATTTTATTTCTTTTTCTTGCCTGATCGTTGTGGGTAAGAATTCCAAGACTATATTGAATTGAAAGTGTGAGAATGGGCATCCTTGTCTTGTCTCAGGTTTTTGTGGGAAGTTTTCCAGTTTTTCACCATTGAGTATTTTGCTGGCTATAAGTTTGTGGTAAATAGTTTTCATTATGTTGAAATATGGTCCCTCTATGTCCACTGTGATAAGAACTTTTATTGCAAATAGGTGTTAAATTATATCAAATGCTTTTTCTGCATCTACTGAGATGATCATATCGTTTTTGTCTTCTCTTTTTTGATATGGTGTTTCATAATTTATTAATTGATTTGCATATGTTAAACCATCCTTGTGTTCCTGGGATGAACCCAACTTGTTCATGGTGAATGGTCTTTTTTTTAAATGCTGTTGGATTCTGTTTGTTAATAATTTCTTAAGGACATTTACATCTATGTTTATCAATGATATTGGCCTATAGTATTCTTCTTGGGGTAGTGTCTTTGGTTTTGTTATCAGTTTGATTTTGACCTTATGGTGTGAGTTTGGGAGTACTCCTCCATATCAATCTTTTGGAAGAATTTGAGTTGGAATTGTATGGATTTTTCCTTCTATGTTTGGTCAATTTCCTCAGTGAAGCTATTTGGGTCTGAATTTCGTTTGCAGAGATTTTTTATTTAATTGATAATTCTATTCCAGTTTTGGTGATCTGTCTATTCAAATGGTTAATCTCTTCTTGATGCAATATTGCTGGGATGAATGTTTCCAAAAACTTCTCCATTTCTTCCTGGTTATCCAGTTTGTTTCCATACAGTTGCTCATGGTATTCCCTTATGATGTATTGTAAATTTGTTGTACACTTTGTAGTTTCTCCATTTTCATTTCTTATATTATTTTTGTTCTCTCTCTTTTCTTGCTGGTGAGCCTGTCCAGAGATTTGTCTATTTTGTTTACTATTTCAAAAAAGAGTTTGATTGATTTTTTTCTATTTTTTAACTTTATTTTATTCTTCCTCCCTTCATCTTTATTTTTTCCTTCTTTCTGCTGACTTTTGGTTTTGTTTGCTCTTCTTTTCTTGATTAGTTTACATAGAAAATTAGATTATTTATTACAAAATGTTCTTCTACTTTTAGGAGGGTCTTGTCACTCTGAACTTCCCTCTTAAGAGTGCTGTTACTGTATTCCATAGAATTTGTGTAGTGTTTTGTCATATTTCTCAAGATATTTTTTAATTTATTCTTTTATTTCATCACCTACCCCCCTTGTTTTAGTACCATGTTTTTATTCTGGATGCTGTTATTTTCCTCCCTGGTTTTCCGTGATTGATTTCTAGTTTCATGCTATTATACTCAGAAAAGCTGCTTGAAATTATTATTATCTTCTTAAATTTGTTGAGGCTTCTTCAGTGCCTGAGTTCATAATCTTTCCTAGAAAATGTTCCATGTGCACAGGAAAAGAATGTATATTCTCTTTTGGGGAGAAGTACTGTTTTGAAAATGTCAACCATCTCTAATTATTTTATAATGACTTTTAGTATCTTTGTTCCCTTATTAATTTTCTGTGTGAAAGACCAGTCCAGTGGTGGTAATGGGAAGCTGTAGTCTCCTACTGTGATTGTGTTCCCAGGGATTTCTCTCTTTTTATCTATTAGTATTTGCTTTTCTTTTAGGTGCTCCTATATTGAGTGTATATATCATAATGAGTATAATATCCTCACGTTGTATTGCTTCTTTAATCATTATGTCATGTCCTTGTTTATCTTTCTCTACGGCCTTTCTTGTAAATTCTATTTTGTGTGAAGTCAGTACTGCTAGTCCTGCTTTCCTGTCAAGTGCATTTGCATGGAATATAATTTTCCATCTTCTGATTTTCAATTGATGTGTGTTCCTCTTACTAATGTGGGTCTCTTGTATGCTTCATAATGTAGGGTCTTGTTATATTATCCCATCTGACAATATATATCTTTTTATTGAAGCACTAAGTCCATTAACATTTGTGATAATTATTGATAGACTGGTGTTTATTTCCATTATGAACTTCATTTCCCAGGTGATTTGGTATTTCCTTTTTGTTAATTTTTTTCCTCCTTGTGGCTTGATAAGTTTTCTTTTACTATTTTGGTTTCTTTTTTCTTTGTGACTTCATTGTTAGTATTTGATTTATGGTTACATTGTTTTGTATTTATATTGACCCGTACTATATCTGTTTATTTTAGCTGAAAAGAACACAAACTCAAATCCATCCTACAGAGAACAGAAACAAGAAGAAAACTCCCTGTATTGTCCTGTTTCACTCTGTGACCCTTAAAAATTTTAATGTCCTGTTTTACAACATAATATTTATTCTGTTGTAAGTCATTGAATCTATTGCCTTTCTAATTATGCCTTTCTCTTCTTTATAGTGTCCTGCTTCTATTTTATTTAGAGTAGATCTTTCATTATTTCTTTTTCTCTTGCTAAATTCTTTTAGTATTTGCTTGTGTGCAAGTTATTTATCTCTCCTTCAATTCTCAAAGATAGCCTTGCTTCATAAAGTATCTTAGAACCCAGTTTTATTTTATTGATGACTTTGAATATGTCTTGTCACTGCCTTCTGCCTGCTGTATTTGTGTAGGAAACTAGTTTACAAATTATATATATATAATTATATATATTTATGTAAAGAGCACCTAGAAATGAAGTTAATATATAAGGTGAAAACCTATACATAAAAAAACAGAAAACATTGATGAAGAAATTAAAATTTATCCAAAGAAATGAAAAGATCTTTTATGTTAACGATGTGAAACAATGTGGTTGAAACAACCATACTACCCAAAGGAATCTACATTTAGTGTGATTCATGTCAAAATACCCATGAGAATTTTCCATTAAATAGATCAAATAATTTCAAAATTTATATATAATCACAAAGACCATAAGTTGACAAAATAATTTTGAATAAGAGTATTAAATTTAATGGTGTAAAGTTCTCTGATGTTAAACACCCCTACAAAGCTTTAGTAATTAAAACAACATGTTACTGGCTCAAAAACAGACACCAATCAAAAGAGGAGAATAGAGCAACCAGATATAATTCCTCACACCTATGATCAATTAACCCATGGTAAAGTAAGCAAGAGTACAAAATGAAGACATTCTCCTCAATAATTAGTGCTGGAGAGATTGAACATGTAAAAGATTGATTAGAAAATTTCCTCACATTGTATACAATCCATGAGCAAAGAATATCGTTCTATTTATTTTGTTTTCTTTTATTTCTTGCACCTGAAATTTATAGATCTATGTTAAGATCTTTTATTTCACATACCAAATGTATTCCTATATTATTCTATTTGATATAAATTAACACACAATTGTTTTCCTAATTTCTCTTTCTGATAATGTGTTGTTACTATACAAAAATGCAATAAATATTTGTATATTGATTTTGTATTCTGCAAGTTTACTGAGTTTGTTGGTTATTTCTAACAGTCACTGGAGGTGTCTATGGAGTTTTCTATCTATGCATAATTATGTCATCTGTAAAAATTCACTGCTTTTTTACAAGTAGGATGACTTTTATATTTTTCTTGACTGATTGTTCTGGCTAGGACTTCTAGTAATGTAATTTAGGACTTGTGTAAGTGAGCTAGTTTTTCTTATTACTGGACCAGAGTAAAACATTCCTGTATGCTAATATTGAAATTGATGTTAGTCATGGTTTTTTCATATATGGCTTTTATTATGTTTAGTTACATTCTTTGTAGAGCAAATTTGTAAAGAATATTTTTATAAAATAGTTATGATCAGATCTGTCAATAATTTTCCTACATTTTTTGAGATTGTTATTTTTGAGTTCTTTGTTTTTTAAGGGATGATATCACATATATTGATTTGTGTATGTTAAATAATATTTATGTATCAGGACTAAACAAAACTTAACTATAGTTTATAATACTTGTAATATGCCATGAATTCAGGTTGCTAATATTTATTTAGAATGGAATTTATAGATACTGAAGGAAAAATTTTCTTTGTAGCTTGAGTGTACATTTATTTATTTAAAAATTTTATCACTCATTTTGAATTTGGCTTCAGTTTAACGGAATTTATTACTAAATAAAAATATAAAGTTTTGTAGAAAAGCATTTACTTCAGTTTACTGATACAGAACATAGCTATTATTTACAATTAGTGAAAAAAACACTTGCCTTAAAATGCCGTATTATACTAACAATGCCAAATGTTTCAGGACTGAGAAAGGTACTGCTACCTAAAATGAATTGCCTGGTCTTTTTCACCCCAAACCACATATACTGTTGTTTCTTTGTTTTTGATTGTTTATTTCTTTGCCCCTTAATGGAGGCACTGCTTATTGAACCAAGGATCTTGTGCATAAATGTATTTATCAACATCATTTTGGAACACATAACAGAACCCACAAGAGTATGGATAATAAACATGACAAAAAATTTATTTCTTCTAGCGACTGAAAAACCTCTGAGTGAAAGAATGGCAAACATAAACATTTGTAAATATACAATAATATGTTCTCTTTTGTAATTTTAAAGTAGAATATTAAATTACATTTGTTTTACTTATAGCAATGAAATGAAATTTAAAACAAAAATTCCCCCCTTTGGGATTTCTTAAATTTGATTGCTTATTTTAACCTAATTTTATTTCATAAATATTTACCATTTATTTATAAACATACCAAATAAACAGACATTTATTCTGCTAATATTTTGAATATAGAGTTATTTATTTTAAAGTACACAGATAAATACATACTTCCATTTTCAAATCAAATTATTTTTCACCTTAATTACAACTGATCATGAAAGTGTTATAAATTTTATGTAGAGGTTTTAAACAGTTTTCACTGTAAATTCCAAAATTTAAAATTATTTTATATATTTTCTGCATTATTTATACTCTGTTCCCCAATCTGGTGTAAATTTATGTACAAAAGGATGGATATTGGTTTTATTTCATAGACCCCAAAATTAAATTATTAAAAAGATTTTGTGTGGATAATATTTGCAGATCACACTATAAAAATAAACATCCTACATGTTTCATTTTAACTGGATAAATGAGAAGTAAACACTGACTGAACATTACACTTGAGTTGCTAGGAGACCAGTCGTTTTGTGATGTCACAGCTACTCAGGTTGAGAACCATTGTGATGGCCTAGCAGTTTATCTGTGCAGGCCTACCAAAGCAGCATTTGAAGATGCAGTGCTCAAAATCATGCAGAATAAAAAGGTAGCTGTAGATAAAGTTACTTTAGATGGCATATTTTTCTTCAGAAATTCAAGTTGTGTCTCGTAAAGATGGACCAATTGGTTCAGGAAACCCCGGTAGATCTCTATTGTGTAATCAAACATTCCTTGTGGACTTGGACTTGAAGACTATGATTGAAGAAAATGCTGTTCAGTATTTGTCTGAAAGATCCTTGATTAAAAGACCATGTTACACACATTGTGTCTCTGAACCAGATGAAGATAATGATTTTCGTTCTCTGACATTTCCAAGAAAACTCTGGAAAAAAGGTGCGAGTGACGAACTTAAATCCATCTGGTGGGGTGATAATGGACCTTCCATAGTGATTGATGAAGATGTCTTTAAGAAGGAAGTTTTGGAAAGAAAGCCCCCTTTCAGAATATTTCAAATTGGAAGTATGAAAAGTTTAGTTAGACAGCTTAACCTTTATGGGTTTGGTAAAGTGCAGCAGAATTTTCAAAGATCTGCTTGTCTAGTTGACTTTCTGGTAGAAGAAAAACAAGTCTCTGTTTTAAGAAAGGTATACAGAAATTTTAGATACCACTTGGTAACTTATATATAAAATTTTATTCTGTACATCATCCTATGGTAATATAAATGTTAAGATAGATTTTGAAAATTGTATTAAACTACTAAGGCTAAAATACTCTATTTTTTCTAAAAAATGAGGACAGTACCTTAAGAAGTCAAAATTATGAGAAACTTTGCTTGAAACTCTGAATCTTAACAGAAATCAAAATAAAGGTATTAATGCTGCTTTTAAAACGTGGCATAAACCATTACAGCAAATACTACCTTCTTAAATTTGATGACTATACTATTTAAATGTGTAGTTTCCAAACAAGAAACTTAAAAATATCGTCAGCAATGTTCATATTTTGATGATATTATCTTTGCATTGTAAACGTGAAATCTGAGGATTTACAGGTTAGGCTAATTTTTGGCTTGTATTTTGATTTAAAATATTGCTAAAAATTTTCACCTTTGGTTGTAGCTGCAGTTCTATCATAATCCAAATTTTAAATGAGGCTGTCCCCAGATTTTACTTAGAGTAAATAGAAGAGTTGGGATTAAAAATGATTCTCTGGTATCTTCATTGGCTGAAGATTTCAAAAAGAAGCACTTTAAAGCAGGGGGTAATGTGGATAATCATAATTCTGGCTTTGTGGCTAACGCTAGTGGAGAAAGTGCTTTTTAACCTACTGCAAATTTTAACATGCCTCTAATAAGAAGGCCCTCTACCACCCAGATAATTGGTGATACAACTACCCTTATCAGAGGTGATTTTTCTCCTCCATCATCAAGGTCAGTTAGACCAACAGAACAAATTGCAGTGGATCAACGTGCTATTTTAAATGAGTTGACCACTGTCCACTGGCACTATCAATGCAGCTAAACTGAAGCAAATGGCCGTGTTGTGAACTTCATTACAACTAAATATTCTACTTCTCTGTACAGCATATTGTCTCCCATACAGAGCAATTATTTTGGACTGATGGTGGAGCCTTATACTTTTCCAAATACATATCACAACATATCTGCCAATGAAGGTCGTTTTTATAAACTTCAACCTGGGAGCAACCCACGGATTCTAGTGCCAGTGATAGCTGATACATCAGCTACCTCTCTTTCAAGGCCAACTCATCAGCCATCTTCAGTTTATGAACGTCATCCTAATTACAACTGATCTACCACAGGATTACCATATTATACAGGATAACAAAGATTAAAATGATGTTGAAAATGTCGACAAATATCTGCCAATTTCTTGTTTGAACGATAAACATAGATGTGTAGCTGTATTTTCCTTTTATTTTTTAATAGAATTAAGAGTTAAATGGGGAGTAAGTTACCATTTAAAAAAAAAGAGATATTTGATATGATCATTTGATGAAACAATATGGGAGTAAATTTAAACAATTTCTTGTAAGGAAGAAGAGAAAATGGAAGAATTTGGAATAAGACTAAAACATGGAGAGTGGGAAAAGTACTAAATGGTTTCTGGTTCATACTGGAAAGTATTAAAAGTGTTAAGTTAGGATAGGTTGGGACAGGAGATAAATGCAGGTACCGGCCCAGGGATCATGGTCTCTATTATGTCATCCCTGGAATCATAAAGGTCACATGATGTAGTCTCAGATGGCACATTCAGCACGTGGTAGAATTTAAGAAGTAATTTTATCAATGGTCTTCTTTGCGCTTTTCTCAAAGCATTCGAATGGGTGCTTTCATTCCCTGCCCTCAAGATTCTACACTATATTTTCTAGTCAATAATTTATGTTGCTTTTATGTTCCAGCCAAAGGCCAGCTTACATCCTCAGGGTGGCACTTAATGCCTTTCCAACTCTAAGCCCACAAACTCAACTTAGTTTAGTCAGTTCTTTATAAATTGGCATCTGACTACCTTGGCATATCTTAATGTTTCACTGTATCTGGAGATACATCCAGGCAAATGCTTGTCAACTATTTTAGCTCCAACCTCACTACTTTTGCTCCAGCTCATCCTTGGAAGTTGTGTGTCCTCCTTTTACCTACTTACACTTTTCCAGTCTCAGCACAGAAACCACCTCCTCCAGATGTTTTCTGTCTATCCCACTTTCCTTGTCTAACTTGTATACCAGCAAAGTAAGCACAGCACATGCCAAAGGATGAATTTTACTATTTAGTGAACGAAAAATACATGTTGACTTTAAGCAAAATCTACTTTCCTGAAACAACAAAACTCTCATGGTTTTCAAAATATTTCGTTATGGTCTTTACTCTTCACCACAAACTAGTTCTTTTCATAGTCCAAGGACTAGTAACTCAAGAGAGTAAGTGGAGGTAGGTACAGGAGAAAAAGTATTATTTTCTTCTTAATTAATGCCTCCAGAGGCCTAAAGCATTCCATTCCCATTTGCTGGAATTTTTCCTGTCTCTTCATCACCCACCCACCCCAAAATAGCTGATTCTCTTCCCCTTACCAATAACTATACTGACTTCTAATTAATTTACTTCTTAGAATCAGAAATTTACACAGAAGAGACAGTGCCATTGCAAATATTTAATGTATGTTTATACACCCCACATAAATTGTGCCCCTTCTAACTTTCACACAGGAAGCATCTTAGAGGTACTAGCCCGTTGGTTGGAGTGGTCATATTCAGTAACCCAATTGCAATCTAAAATGTGTGGAGTAGGAGGAAGTGAGGGTAGTGGAATTAAAGATTTATCTAACTGCAAGAACACCAAATTTCTGCAGATATTAGAGATATAAAATATTCATGGAAGACTCTGACTTTTTCCCATTATTTTAAAATTAAAGGTGAAGCATTTTCAGAATGTGAAATGCCCTGAAATGCTGGAAAGATTGTAGGCAAGTTCAGGGAGCCTAAGGCTTCTGCTCATAATCATGCAGTCAGTGTCAGCTGATAAGACTGAAATGGCAAGATTCAGTCCTGAAAATGCGTCACCAGTTGTGAAGAAAGCCTTTGATAATCTGGAGAAAAGGCAAATGGGCCAGGGTAAACTGTAGCAACATCCCACCAATATGAAATTTACCAAGAGAAGAAAATAGCCCACTTGCAGCAGGAGAACTTTGTCTGGACAGCAGTGGTTTTTCCTACAACAGAAATTTCAAGCTTTTAAGTTTGTGAGCTCAACTCTGATGGTGGCTATGTTTTTGCTTACATTAGCAGTCTGGGGTTCAGATGGGCTGGTTCAGCAGCTAGTTTCCAGCTCTCTTATCAGACAGTGGTTCTTACCACGATCATATTAACAAGGTTGTATAATGAAAAGTGAAAAGCTACAGTTTACTTTCAAAATTAGAAATCCTAAATAAGAATATTGTTTATTTGTCCATCTGTAGTATTCTACCTTGCAAAAGCTAGACTATTGGCAAAAGTAGAAAAGTAGTCTGGTGTTTGAAAACTATTATCTGAGACCTGCCCACTGAATTCTTCCCACTAAGTACAAGAAATATGTCTACCATTGTGTGTGTGTGTGTGTGTGTGTGAAAATGGATTGTTAAGCAGCAACTGTTTGTCTTATTTGAGTCATCAGTGAATTATTCCTCTGCATCTAGCAGAATCTCTGTGAGTTAAGAGTTTCATTGAGCCACCAGATTTCCTTCCAATCAGGGATAGGTAGTTTTTATTTCTCCCAGTATACTAATTGTTACCTGTTCATTGAATCCCAAGCTGATATTAGGGCCATTATAATGAACCCTTGAATTGGACTGAGGTATATACATTTTCCTGTCCCCAGAGCCCAGCACAGGACTGTGTCTCCTTTTAATTTAAGCTTATGTCTAATTTTTTTCGTCTTATTCTCATTGTTGCCACAATTTATTATGGCTTTGAACAGCCGTTGTCTTATTTATAGCAACTGAGCCACTGACTTATTCCCGTTCAACTAGAAATTGCAATAACCTTTCTTTCCTTGGACTACCTGGAATAGAGTGAGCATAGTCATCATTTTGAAAGCAGTCCTCAGTCCTAATAATGCAGAACCTTTACAGTTCTTTGCCCAGCACTTGAGCGAAAATGTTTGTTGTGGATCACAGGGATTATCCTCACATCCCCTTTTGCAACCATGAGAAAACACCACATTGTTATCCAAAATCAAGTCTTAGTCAGTATTGCATTCCCATTGCAAAACAGTTAAGAATTGTAGGAGTTCTGAGATTTTACCATGCTGAGATTTTTAGCAACCCAGCAGGTTCCTTTATTACAGATGCTGTCGTGGAGATGAGACTTTCAGTCAGAGACAGTGAACTTTATCACTCACAGCAAAAGCAGCCAGGGTTACCATTAGTTTCCATTCTCTAATCTTAGATGAATATACAGAGTGATATTTTGTTGCCTACAGAAGCAGTGGGCTTTTAACATGAAGAAAGTTTAAGGCATGACAAAACACTAATTTTATTAGTATCTTTATGTATAATTTATTAGAATCACTTATTTATTAGTATTTTTACCTAGGATAAGTTTATCATGACTCAAGATTTCTTGCTGCAAAAACAATCATGAGAAATGACATGGGAAAAAATGACCATTGGTTTTCCATTTTTTCTTCCACTTTATTTTGAGATATAGTTGGCATAAAACATTGTGTAAGTTTAGGTGCACAGGATAGTGATGTGATTTACAAGTATCATGAAATAAATATCATAGCAACTTTAGGGAGAATTCATTATCTCTTTTAGATACAATTTGAAAGAAATACAACTTGTCTTTTGGTTGTGATGAGAAACATTATGGTCTACTCTCTTAACAACATTCATTTAGCACATAAAGCACTATTAGTTGTAATTTTCATTTTACTATGGGACATCCTTACAACACGTTTATTTTATGGCTGGAGGTTTGTAGATTTTGAGTGCATTAATCAAATTCTCCTTTCCCAACCTCTGCCTCTGTTGACTGCAAGTCTAATTTTTTTCTATAAAAATGTTTCCTTGTTTTTGAAGTGTACTTTAATCTAAACACTGTGTTGATTTCTCTTACACAACATACTGTTTGCAGTTTTTAATACATTTCAAGCTGCTCACCAGAATATACCTAGTTATGACTTGTTGCTATGTAAAGAAGTTTTATTGTTATTTACTAATACCCATACAGTATATTTCTTGTCCCTGACTCATTTAATTTGCAATTGGAAAATTTTCTCTCTTAATTTCCCTCAACTTTTTCTTTTCCTTACCCCATTTCCCTCCTTCTTGTGAACAACCTGTTGCTTTCTATAACTATAACTCCTTTTCTGTGTTGTTATGTTCATTTGTTTTAAATTCCACATATGAGTAAAATCATTCAGCATTTGTCATTCTGTTTCTGACTTATTTCACTTAGCATATTACCCTCTTGATCTACGAATTTGTTGCAAATGACAAGAAATTATTCTTTTTAGAGCTAAGTAATAACTCATTGTATTTTTATGTGTGTGTGTGCATATATATATAGTGCATATAAATATATATTGTGTGTATGTATATATAAATATTGATAAATCTGCATTTAAGTTGGGTAGATATATATACTATAAACACACATCTTCTTTATCAATCATCTATTGATGAGCAATAAATATGCTTCTATATCCTGTATATTGTGAATAATGTTGCAGTAAATATAGGTTTGAATTTATCTTTTCTAATTAGTGTTATCATTTTCTTGAAATAATTATCCAGATATGGAAATGTTGGAATATATTTCATTATTAATTTTCAGATATATCTCCATGTTGTTTTCCACAGTGGCAGCACATATTTACATTCACTCCAGCAGTGCATCATGGTTGTTTTTCTTACATCCTCATGAACACTTATGTTTGTTATCTTTTTGATAATAGTCATTCTGACAGGAGTGACATAAAATCTCATTGTGTTCTGGACTTGCATTTTTCTGATGGTTAGTGATGTTGATCGGTTTCATATGCCTGTTGGTTGCCTTTCCCCCAATGTATATTCAATTTTTGTAATGGGATAAATGACCATAAGTGTCTGATTTCATTTTGAAGCATTCTTTGTGTTCCATTATTCTGTTTGTTCTGTGCCACTACCATATTCTTTTAATTCTGTAGCTTTTAATTGTAGTTTAAAATGAGGGACAGTGATACACCCTCTTAGTTCTTTGTCAAAGCATTTGTGTTTTTAGTTTGTTTTCTTTTCTTTCTTTTTTTAATTGATTTCAACTATTTTGTGTTTACATGTAAATTTTAGATTTATTTATTGTAAATTCTGAAAATGCCCTTGGTATTTTGATAGGCACTGAATTTAATTTGTTTATTTTCTTGGCTAGTACTGTCATTTAAAGAATTTATTTCCTCATCTACCAACACAGTATATCCTTTCATCTGTTTGCATTATCTTCAATTTCTTTTGTAAATATTATACAGTTATCTGAGAACAGGTCTTTTAACTCCTTGGTTGGAAACATTTCTTGATTTTTTTTTTGTTTTTTGTAATCCAGCTGTAAAAGTGATATTTCTCTAACTTTCTCTATCTATTAGCTTGTTGTTAGTGTGTAGAAATGCAAGTTTTCTGTATGTTAATTTTACATTCGGAAATTTTACCAAATGCGTTGATAACTCCTAGAAATTTTGTGGCACCATTTTTAGGATTTCTGTTTAAAGTATTTCATCTGCAAACAGATACTTTTACTCCTTTTCTTAATTAGTTATATTTTATTTACTTTTATTTTGCATAGCTATGGCTAGAATTTCCAGTACTATACTGAATAAAAGTGGTAAGAATGAGCATTCTTGTCTTCTTCCTTCTCTTATTGGGGATGCTTTCAGCTTTTAATCAGTGAGTGTCATGTTAGCTGAGTTCTTGTTATATATGACCTTAACTATGTTGAGGTATGTTTCTTTATACCCACTTTGAGGAGAAATATATTCTTAAAAAGATACCAAATTTGTCAAAACATTTTATGACTCTATTGATGTGACCATATAATTTTTATTCTTCAGGTTGTTAGTGTGGTGTATCATACTGATTAATTTGTGGGTATTTAATCAATTTTGCATCCCTAGAAAAAAATGGACTTATTCATAATGTATAATCCTCTGAAAGTATTGTTTGATTTGCTAACAATTTAGTGATGATTTTGCATCTATGCTTATCAGTAGTATTTAATCTCTAATTTTTTGAGGTATTTGTTCCAGTTTTACTAGTGGTGTGATACAGAAATGTGGGGTAGAAAGCCTTCCTTCCTCTCGAAATTTTTGGAATACTCTGTGAAGTATAGGTGAAACCTCTTCTCAAAATGTTTGGCAGAAATTACCTGAGAATCTGTGTAGGCCTGTAATTTTGTTTCTTGGAAGATTTGGTTTAATTACATATTCAATTTCATTAGTGATAATCTGTTCATATTTTCTTTCTCATTCCATTCTGGAGATTAGTTCTTTCTAAGAAATTGTCCATTTCTTCTAGGCTTTCCATTTTATTGGCATATAATTTGTTGTATCATCTTATGATGCTTTGTATTTCTTTGAAATAAGATGTAACTTCTCATTCATCTCTAAGCTTATTAATCTGTAACTATCTTTTTTGCTCTTGTGTCTGGTTAAAGTTTGTCAACTTTATTTATCTTTCAAAAGGCATTATTTAGTTTGATTATATGTTTCTATTTTAATCTTTATTTTATTTAATTATGTTCTGTCCTTTCAGCTGTCTTTCCTTCTAGCAAAAAGTTTGTTTATTATTTTCTACAACATTTGCTGGTAACTATATTTTATAAGAGAGAGATATTTCCTATTTGTATAAGTCGGATTATTTTGCTATAAGCATCCCTATTAATACTGCTTGTGCTATACCCCATGAATTTTGTTTTGGTTGTCATGTTTTATATATATTTTTTCTTTCAATTATTCAGCAATCCATTTGTTGTTAATATTGCATGATTTATCCTCCACACTTTAGTATTTTTCTCAGGTTTTTTCTTTTAGCAAATTTTCATTCTCACAGAATCCATAAGTTTCTTCAAAAAACAAGGAGAATAATACTAAAATATATACATAAATCTGAAAGATGCAAATTTTCTAAAAGTATTTCAAAAAATGAACAAAACTGTGGGCATTACCCTCCCTGACTTTATAACATACTACAAAGCTACAGCAATCAATACATCAAAATATAGTTCTTAAAGAAACACATAGATCAGTAGAACATAATAAAGAGTCCAAAAATAAACCCGCACACCTAAGGTCAATTAGTCTACAATGAAGGAGGCAAGAGTATACAATGGAAAAAAAGCAGTCTCTTCAACAAGTAGTTCTGAGAAAAGTAGACAGTACATGTAAAATGAAGATGTAAGAGCACTTCCTTCCAAAGTATAAAAAATGAGGTAAAAATGGATTAATTTCCCAAATGTAAACACAAATTTATACAATTTCTGACCAAGAACAGGAGCAGAAGTGACTCTGAGATAAATCATAGCAATGTTTATTTTTGATTTGTCTTCAAATTTCAAGCATAAAGGAAAACTAACAATTACAGTTTTTAGTTTACTGAGGAAAAAATAGATGTATTATGCGACACAGGGATTCTAATTCTTGTATATGTGTGATGTGCAAAACCGTTTCCAGAGAAAAGGAAACCTTCAACAAGACATGATATCAGACAGAATAGAAGGAAAAATTTCAGACAATGAGACCAACAAGATGTTAATATTCATAATATATATATAGCATATTAGACAAAATATTTAATAAACAAAGACCCCAACTTAAAAACAGTTGAAGGATCTTCATGGAAACTTTTCAAAAACAGACATGTGGATGATTTTCTTGCACATAAAAAGAAACGTATTATTGCTATTCATTAGGAAATTAAAAATCAAAACCAGAATGAAACATAATCTCACAACAACCAAAACGGCTTTTAATAAAAACTCTACAAATGACAAATATTAATAAGAATATCAATAAGAGGGAACCCAGGTGCACTGTTGGTGGAAATATAAATTGATGCATCCACTATTATAAAAGTGTGGGCAGTGCTAAGGAAACTAGAAATAGAAACATTATATGTAGCCACAATTCCAGTTTTTGTTATAAATCTGATAAAAATGAAAACATTAACTTTAAAGAATAAATTACCCACAGTGTTCTTAACATCATCATTTATAGTAGCCAAGGATAGAAGCACAACTCAACTGCCTATCAACAGATGATTGGCTCAAGTAGATGTGAGATATAGATAACATAATAAATACTAAGTCATTGTCATATTAAAAAATAAAACTCTGCAATTTGGAAATATGTGAGTGGACCCAGAGATTATTGCACATAGTAAAATAAGTCATACAGAGAAAAACACACTATGTTGTCACTTAAATGAGGAAAATAAAGATATAAGAGAAATAATCATTAAAAAACAGAAACAGAATCACGTATATATGTGTAGTGTACCAAGTAGTGGTTTCCTGTGGGGACAGGGAAGAACGATGGAGAAGACAGAAATGTGCAAGCTACTGGTAATAAATTAGAAAACCAAAAGGGCTATATTTACAGCACAGAGAAATATTTTAATAATTTAATTGATTTTAAAGATGTTATATGGATATATTATAGTAAAATGTGTATGTGGGTGTAAAAAACATTGAAGAAAAACCCCAGGAAAAACAAAATATTTTGTAGTACTATGATATTAAGGGATGTGATTTGTTCACTTTCTTTACTGTTCTTATAATGTCCTTAGTAGAATTTAAGCTTTCATTTGAAAAAGTATATACTTTTAAAAGTGACATAAGTTTAAATTATTTTTGTCTCTCCCCTTACATCTACAGTCAGTAAAGCATTCACATCTGAAGAAAAATAACTACAACACAAAGCAATAATCCAGAAGGCATGTGAACAGGTAAAGTTTGATGGACTAAAATACACAAATGAAGCTGAACTAAGGGAAGAGCAGATTTGGTGTCTGCAACCAAGGCCCACTGACTAAGATATCTTAGTCCACAAGTTCAGAGAACCCAGTAGAAACAGAGTCACAGTGGTTCGCACAGATTCGACCTCCAACTTCACCAGTGCTCATGGTCACATGTAATTAGGAGGGACCCACAATGGAGACAGAATTTCCATCCTTCAGACGCTCAGACATTCATGACACTGTCCCTACTCCCCATTCACAGTGGTGGAGACATGTTACCTTGCAATACTGGACATGGCAAAGGCACTTGCCTGATTCCAAACACCCACCTGTCTTTACATGTTTCCTCACTGAGTACACTGAGTTTCAAGGGATATCAAATAAAAGGAAGGGTTCACAGTCCCAGTGACAAGACTGGCATTAACTACCAGAGAAGTCTAAGAAGTGACAATGAAAACATATCTTTATCCAGAAAATAGTGACTGGAAAGTGCCAGTTTGAAATATTATCACAGGTAGCTCAGGTAAGTAAAACAAAATCTGTGCAATATTGCAAACAACCAGAAAACAAAAACAAGGACTCCAACTCAAAATCTGTCATCAGAGAAATAACTTATCAAGACCATGACAAATCACAGTAACATTATAGGGCATGCACACACACAGATAGACACACAAAGTCACCGACACAGACACAGTCTAACACGCACATGCAACTGCACACACACACACACACAATGTCAACCCTGCAGCAAACAAACTTCAAGTCATGGTATATTGCCACATTACTAATAGAGAATCCAAATAGGTGTCATACAGAATCTCAATACAAAAAACAAAACTAAGAAAGCAGTTTAGTGAGCTCAGGAATAAATGAAATGATGATAAGGAATACATTATCAAAGAGACTGAATCTATAAAATAACCAAACAGTATTGGAGGACCAGGAGAATTTAATAAATGAGATGAAGAAAGCAACAGAAAGCATTGGAAGTAGACTGTCTTTGTGGGAGAGAGATTAGCAAACTCACCAATACAAAACTAGAAATGATAGGAGAGGGCAGAGATTCAAGATATTAAAAAGTGAGGGAATTCTACAATAGCCTTCAGACTTCTTCAGGAAGTACACATTAGAGTGGAATCCTGGAGGGAGAAGAAATTTAGAAGGCAGCTAATGGTTTATTTGAAGAAGTAATAGTTGATAACTTTCCGAACCTGTGTAAGAAGCTGATATACATGTCCGTGAGCCAACACCAATAACTATAAGAAAAAGGGACCTCCTTCAAGATACGTCATATGCAAATTGGCAAGTCAATGACAGAGTAAAATTTTAAAAGCATCCAAAAAAGTTATGATAATCTACAAATGAACCCCCATTAGGCTATCAGCAGATTTCTGAGAAGAAAACATAGGCCAAGGGTAAATAAAATTACATTTTCAAATACTAAAGTACAAAATGTCTCACCCATTAATACTTACACAATTATCACTTAGAGATACAGTGAAAATAAAGACTTTAACAGACAAACAATACCTGAATGAGGTAAAATAAACAACCGAGATAACTTATAATAGGTGTAAAAAAGAAGCCTTCCAAGAAATATAAAACGGCAAAAATATGCAAAACATTGACCAAAATGCTAAGGAGAGACCACGAGAAATTTGCAACTGTTTCTTTGGGTATGTTTTTAAATGCTACTATAATATATGGATTAAAGAGAGAAAAATAGGAAATCAGTTGCAATAAATATAGATACTTCAAACTGGTTACATGTTCATAGCAGTAAAAGAAATAAATTGAAACAGTAATGATAAAAGGTAAAGATTAAAAATAAAATAATATTTAAGGAAGCTTCTATCAGCTGATAAAGGACTAAATTACACATGAGATGTTTTATTTTTAACTGAAATACAGTAGATGTAGTATATTGTGTAGTTTCAGAAGTAAAGCATAGTTATTTTTACCAGTTTGTAGATTTTATTGCATTATGAATTATTAAAATGATTGTAACATACAATTATTTTAAGCCATTGTGTATAATTCCCTGACCTATGCAGATTATTCTTGTTGCTTCTCTCCTTTATTTATACTAGTTTGTATCTGTCAATGTCCTACCATTAAATTCTCTTTTCCTTCTGCTTTGGTAAACATAAATATTTTCCCATATCTTTGAGTCTGCTTAAGTCTTGTCTATCTAATCTCTTTACCTCTCCATCATGTCTCTGTCTATTTATCCATGTATCTATCTATCTATCTATCTATCTATCTATCTATCTATCTATCTATCTACCATGTATGTATGTATCTGTCCATCTATCTATTTATCTGTCATCTATCAAAAGATAGCTATAGATTGATGTAAACTGATAATTGTTATTCTTTAGATTCCACATATAAATTATGTTATATTCTTTTGTCTTTTTTTAAGTTACTTCACTAAGCACAATATTTACTAGGTCCATTCATGATGCTGAAATAACATAGTGTTATACTTTTTCATCACTGAGTAATATTCTATTGCATATTTATAGAAACATCATATCTTCTTAAGTCCATAGTCTACTGCGGACTCTTGGATTGCTTCCCCGTCTTGTATATTATAAACACTGCTATTGGGAACATTGGTTCCTCTCAATTTAGGGTGTTTCCCCAGATTTTTTCTATGAGAGGCATTACTGGGTCATATGGTAGTTAACTTTTTAGGTTTTAAAGAAATCTGAATACTGTTTTCCATAGAAGTTGTAGCAATTTACATTCCTGCCAAGAGTATACAAGAGATTTGTTACCTCAACATCATCTCCAACACTTACTATTTGTAGACTTTTTGATAATAGCCGTTTGACCTATGTGAAGTGATAACTCATTTCAGTTTTGATTTGCAATTACCTAATAATTAGTTATGTTGAGCAATTTTATCACTTGCTTGTTATTCATCTGTAAGTTTTCTTTGGAAAAATATTAACTCAGGTACTCTGCTCTTGTTATTGATTGGGTTTTTGTTTTTCACCTTGTGTTGTGTAATCTAAATACATCTTACATCTATTAACATACATCTATTAACCCCTGGTCACTTGCATTGTTTGCAAATATGTTCTCCTATTACACAGGCAGTGTTTTCACTTCATTGATATTGTCCTTAGCTGTGCAGAAATTTTCAAGTTTGTTTAGGTCCCACTTGCTTATTTTTGCTTTTATTTCTTTTGCCTTAGGAGATTGATATAAGAAAATATTCCTATGATATATATCCAATAGGGTTTCACCTACATTCCCTTCTAGACGTTTTATATTATCAGGTCTTATATTTAGGTCCTTAATATACTTGGAGTTTATTTTTGTATATGATGTCAGGGAATGCTCTCATTTCACTGTTTTACATGTAGATGTCCAGCTATCCCAACACCATCCATTGACGAGACTGTCTTTTCTCCATTGTGTACTCTTGCCTCTTTTATCATAGATTCATTGCTCATAGGTGTGTGGAATTATATCTAGGCTCTCTATCTGTTTCTAATTGATTATATCTCTTTCCCAATGCCATACTGTTTTTATTACTGTAGGTTTGTAGTATAGTAAGGTGTCCGGGAGGGTTATACCTCCAGATATGTTGTTTTTCTCAAGATCATTTTGGCAATTTTTAATGGTTTCATGTAAAACTTAGAGTTATTTATTTTCTGGTTCTGTAGAAAATACTACAGCTTCGTAACAAGAATTGCACTTGATCTGTAGGTTTCTTTGTGTAGTACGGCCATGTTAACAAGACATCTTTCAATCCAAGAGCACAAGACATCTTTCCATTTCTTTGAAACATTTCAATCCAAGAGCACAAGACATCTTTCCATTTCTTTGAAACATTTTTAATTTCTTTGTCAATTTTGTGTAATTTTCAGTGTGTAGATATTTCACATATGTTGCTACATTTAATCCAAAATATTCTGGGGAATGGGGTTTTAAACATTATTGCTTTCAATGTCCACTTTATGGTATCTCTTCATTAATGTGTAGAAATGCAAGAGACTTTTTTATGTTAATCTTGTACCCTGCTCCCTTAATGAAATTATTTATTGTTCATAATAGTCAGTGTGGAGCCCTTAGGACACTCTATGTAGATTTTTATGCCATCAGTACTGGTGAAAATTTGGCCTCTTTTTCCATTTTGCATTTCTTTTACTTTTTTTCTTTTCCTCTTCCTTTCTTGTATTAGTGTGGAACACAAGCGGTGACAGTAGGAGCCCTTGTCTTGTTCCCGAATTTACCCAGAAGGCTTTCAGCCTTTCCCCTGAGTATTATAAATTGTTATAAATGGCCTTTAGTATGTTGAGAGACGTTCCCATTTTACTCACTTTCATGAGAGTTCTGAAGGTTAATGTATGTTGAATTTTCAAATGCTTTTTCTTTGTGTATTGACATGGTCTTGTGAATACTGTCCTTCCTTTATTAGATAATTGTCATACTGATTGAATTGTGTATGTTGAACCATCCTTGTGTCTCTGGAAGGAATCCAACTGATCATAATGTATAATCTTTTCTATGTATTGCTGGATTAATTTGTTGATGTTTTTTGAGGATTTTTGAATATATATTCATCTAGGATATTGGATTTTCATTTTCATTTTTTTTTGGTATTGTCTTTGACTGGTTTTGTTATCAGTGTAATGTTGGCCTCATAGAATAACTTTGGGAATTTTCCTTCTATCTTCATTTTTTAAAATAGTTGGGGGGAAATTGGTTTTAGGGAATGCATCCAGGCATTTTGTTCAAGGGGTGTTTTTAAAATTACAGATTTTATTTAACTTATACTGATTGCTCTTTTCAAGTTCTCAGTTTTCCCTTACTTCACTGTTGGCAGGCTGTACATTTCTAGAAAATTGTGCATTTCTTTTAGGTAGTCCAGTTTGTTGTCATGTAAAAGCTCATAGTGCTTTCATAACCTTTTTTTTTTTTGTATTTCTGAAATATCAGATGTTATTTCTACTCTTTCATTTCTTATTTTGTTTTGGTCCAGTCTCTGTATTTCTTGATAAGCCTGGCTAAATGCTTACATGTTTGTTAAATTTTTAAGAAAAATTAAAGATGTTGATGATATGAATTGTAATTTATTTTTCAACTTTTACTTTATTTATTTTCAACTTAATCATTAAAGATTTCTCTTTCTACTGCCTTTGGGTTTTGTTTCTTTTATTTCTTGTTATTTTTGGTGGTATGCTTTGTCCTTTCTGTGAGGTTTTTCTTGTTCCTTGTAGAAGCCCTGGCTTCTTCTCAACTTCCCTCTTAGATTTGTCTTTGCTGCAACCCATACATTTTATGAAGCTGTGTTGTCATTGTAATTTGTCTCCAGGTATGATTTTATTACCTCTTTGATTTCATCATTGAACATGTTTTATTTTATTTTTTTAAAGGATGTGGTTTGACCTCATGTTTGTGCTTTTCCTATTCTTCTTTCTACAGTTGATTCATAGTTTCATACTTTTGTGTATGTAAAAATACTTGCTGTAATCTATATTTGCTTAAAGTTCCTGAGGCTCATTTCATGACATAATGTGTGGTTAATTCCTTAGACAACATCCTGTGCACACTTGAAAAGTTTATGTGTTCTGCTTTTCTGATGCAGTGTCTAACATTTCAGTTAGGTTCAAATGATCTAATATGCTATTAAGACCTCTGTTTTCTTACAGATATTCTTTCTGGGTGATCTGGCCATCATTATAATAAGGTCTTAAACTCATCTACTATTATTGTTTTATAATGAATTAATTCTTTGTTGTCTACTAAAATTTCTTTTTATACATAGGATCTATGGTGTTGGGTCCATATATAATTTAATGAGTGTAATACCCTATTTTTTTATTGATCTCTTTTTCTTTATATAATCTCATGTTTCTTTCATTTTGGCCCTTATTTTAAAATGTATTTCCTATGAGTTGAGCATTGCAATCTGCACTTTCTTGTCATTTCCAGGGAATATCATTTCCATTTATTTCCAGACTATGTTTATCTTCCACCATAAAGTGAGACTTTTTTGGGGGGGAGGCAAAGATGTTAGAGCAGAAGGATGCTCGTAGCTCACCCTTTCACACAAATGCACCAAGACTCACATCCACAGACCCACTCAGCTAACCAGAGGACCTGCAAAACTCTGCCAGAACATTGTCCTCTTCAATAGATAAAGGTGCGAAAAATCTGGTAGGAGAAATGAAGAAAGAAAGAAGAAAAGGCAAAACATAGTGGGACAGATCCCACGGGGAGGGAGCAGCAAAGAAGGACTGGTGCTCATTCACTGTATCTCCCCTCTACAACTTAGAGTTTGGCAGGACGGAAGGGGAGCCTCCAAGGTTTGACCTTTACAAAGTATAATTTGACTGACAATTCTAAGTTAACAGGCACAGAGGATCACTCTGAAACACAGCCAAAAATGCACCCCAGATGCAGGGGGCAGGGCCTTGCTGCCCGAGCTGGGAGGAAGATGGGGATGGCTGCACTGAGGCATCCCAGTGGAATGGAAAAGGCTTTGTGCCATTGCTGTGGGTGCAAAGGGCAGAACAACCTGGGCCTTCCATAAAACGACAGGGCAGATGTGCCCTTTTGGGGGGAAGGGTACTATCCCCATCTCTGGAAATCTGCAAAAAGTTCTAGGTGAAGAGAGTTGGGGCTAAGACACAGCCACCATAACCTCTGGTGTTTTGCACCCAGGTGACAGTGGGGGCAAAACCTGCATCTACACCTAAGAACCTAGATGCCTCAAGAGCCAGATGGAGACTTGCCTACAGCCTGAAGCAGATAGGATACTACTGTCCTGGTTTCTCAGAGATCTTGTCCACCAAGACAAACAAGGAGCTGGATTTTGGCCCAGAACAGGGACAGGGCAGATACTCAGTCTACCCTGAGCCCACTTCTGTTGTGCAAACCCGAGGCAGAAAGTACAGTGTCACAGTGCAGCAGAGTGACTGGCACCCTGAGGGTGCATGTGGCCCCCTACATTTTGGGCTGGAATGCAGCCCCTGACCATGGTGTTGGGAAAGGTTGTGATGCCCAATCCTGCCTTGTCAGTCTGCAACATCTGACTGCAGCATCAGGCAGGGCAGTGATAAGCCAGCCCATAGTAAAGAGAGCTGAACCTGACCCAGTGTTGGGTTTAGGAGCTATCTGCTTGCCGACATACCCTGGGAGCACCACAGATGAGGGCTCCAATGGAGGGTCTCAGGAAACAGCAGGTTGAGATTCCAAAACAGGATGAATACAGAAAAATTTCACAGTCTCCAGGAGGACACTGACCACCCCCATGATTTAATCTGTTTTACCTATTCCATTTTCCATTACCCTCCTAATTTTTACTTCTTATGCAATTATATATACCCCCATTTAAATCTCTTTGAAATTTTTAAAAATATTTTTATTATTATTATTTATCAGTTTTCTGCTTCAACTTGCTTTTCTATTATTCATTATACAATGTCTTCAAAGCTTTTGTTCTCCCTTCTTTAAAATTCTTCATCTCTCTCTCTCTTTTTTCCATTTTCTAACTTGTATTACTACATAGGTATTAGGTAGATAAACTCTTTTAGAACCGCAGTAGATAACTGATACTCCATAAATCACAGTGCCAGAGAGGTAGGTGCAAGATGAAGAAGCTGAGAAACCATTCACAATTAAAAGAACAAGAGATATCCCCTGAATTAATGATCAGTGAAATAGACATCAATATCCTACTAGATCAAAATTTCAAAAAAATAGTGATCTTATTATTGAAGGAAATTAAAGATAGTGTTTAGAGATATAAAATATGTTTAAAATGAAATGAAAGGTATAAAGAAGAGCCGAGTAGAATTAGTAAACCCATTGACTGAGATGAGGAATGATATAAAAGCATCACAAAGCTGACTAGACAATGCAGAGGAAAGAATTAGTGACTTAGAAGACAGGACAATAGAAAGCACACAATCAGAATAGCTACAAGAGAAACAATGAGAAACAAATGAAAAATGCATGAGATCTATGGGATATTATAAAGCATGCCAAACTTGGTATGATAGAAGTCCAAGAAGGGGAGGAAAGATCAAAGGTGATTGCAAAGCCGTTTGAAGAATTCATGACTGAGAACTTCCCAAACATAAAGAAGGAATCAGATACTCAGGTACAGTAAGCTCAGAGTGTCCAAAACAGGAAGAACACAAATATACGCACACCAAGACATATAATTAAGATGGCCAGAGCCAAGGATAAAGAAATGATCCTAAAGGCAGCAGGAAAATAGCAAAGAGTGAGATACAAGGGAATCCCCATAACTCTCCCAGCTAATTTCACTACACAAGTACTACAGGCCTGAAGGGAGTGGAAAGATATATTCAAAGGCCTGAGTGAAAAAAGATATACCCTAAGATACTTTAATAAGCAAGTCTATCCTTTTTGGTAGAAGGAGACATAAAGAATTTCACAGACAAGAAAATGCTTCAAGAGTTTAGCAACACTAGACCCATGCTAGAAGAAATATTGAAAAGTCTACTCTAAATAGAAAAGAAGCAGGATGCTTCAGAAATGTGAAATTCACAGCTGGAAACGTGATAACTCATGAATTACAAATAAAATATGCACAAAATTTTAAAATAAGATATACAAATCATTGAGCGTCGGAGAGGGAGGCAGGAAAATAGAACATTTTTTTTTTTTAGTCTTTAAAAATTCTTTTGTTTTTGGTTAAATGGGATTGAGATCATGTTACTATCAGCTTAATAAAAGCAGTTATAATAATGGTCTAAAAGACTTATAATGAAGGGTGACAACAAGACTAAAACATATCAGGGAGTCATTAAAACAAAATAAAATTCATGAAAATACAAAGGAAAATGACCAAACCACAAAAGGAAGGTGATATGAACAAAGAAGAAATAACAAATCAACAGCACAGATAAGGTAAAAATGGCAATAAACAGAAACCTATCATTGATTACTGTAAATGTTAATGGAATAAATGCTCCAGTAGAAAGTCAAAGAGTGGCATGCTGTATGATGAAGCACGAACCTTCAATATGCTGCATACAAGAGAACCACTTCAGATAGAAGGACACATATACATTGAGAGTGAAAGGATGGAACAGGGAATTACATTCAAATAGGAAATCCAAAAAAGCAGGTGTTACAGTAGTGATTTCAGACAAAATATTCTTTAAAACAAAGGCCATAAAGAAAGATAAAAAAGGACATTTTATAATGATTGAAGGAGTGATAAAAAATGAGAATAGCCCACTCGTTAATACATATGCATGAAAAAAAGGAGCACCTAAGTACATAAAATTATTACTTACAGATATAAAGGGGGATATTGATGGGAATCTTATCACAGTTGGAGAATTCAACACTGCATTAACATCACTGGAAAGATCACTGAGACAGAAAATGAATAAGGCATCAGAGAAGGTAAATAATACAGTAGAAATATTACACTTGGTGGATATTTTCAGAGCATTGCAACCACAAAAAATAGAATATACAGCCTTTTCAAGTGCACATGGGGCATTTTCCAGGATTCATGATATACTTGGGCACAAAAGAAACCTCAGCAATTTTAAGAAGATAGAAAGTATCTCAAGCATCTTTACAGACCACAAACCCATGAAGCTAGAAATCAACAACAGAGAAACAAAGGGGAACAAAAGGAAAACACGGAGATTAAAAAATATGTTAATAAAAAACCAATGGGTCAATGAAGAAATCATAGCTGAAATGAAAAATACTTTGAGACAGAAGAAAATGAAAGCAATACCACACAAAATTTATGGGTCACATCAAAAGCAGTGCTCAGAGGGGTGTTTACAGCGATACAGGCCTTCCACATAAAGAAGAACAATTTCAAAAAAAATTTAAACCACCAGCAGAATGCACTGGAAAAAGAAGAACAAAAAACAACAAAAGGCAGCAGAAAGAAGGAAATCATAAATATTGGGGAGGAAATAAATAAAATAGAGATTAAAAACACCATAGAAAAATATCGACAAATCCAAAAGCTGGTTTTTTGAAAAAGTAAGTAAATTCAACCAATCTCTGTCCAAACTTGAAAAGAAGGAAAGAGAGAGACCACAAATTAGCAAAATAAGGAAGGAGAATAGAGAAATAACAACAAATAAAAAATACAGAATATCATACGAAAGTATTATTAAAAGTATATGGATAACCTAGACGAGATGGAAAAGTTTCTGGAAACACACTGTCCACCAACACTGAATCAAGAAGAAACTGACCCCTTGAACAAGGAGAGTACTAGAAATGAAATCAAAATAGCAATATGAAAGCTCCCTACAAATAACACTCCAGGACAGGACGGATTCACTGCAGAATTCTACCAAACATACAAAGAAGAACTCATACCAGTCCTTCTCAAACTCTTCCAAAAGATTGAAAAGTAAGGAATACTCCCAAAGTCATTCTATGAAGCCACAATCACCCTGATACCACAACCAGGCAAAGACACTACCAAAAAAGAGGATTCTAGATCAATATCACTGATGAACACAGATGCAAAACTCCTCACAAAAATTGTAGCAAATAGAATCCAACAACACAGATGAAAGGTTATACATCATGACCAATTGGGGATTATGCCAGGGACACAGGGGTGGTTCAACATATGCAAATCAATCAGTGTAATACAGCACATCAACAAGAGAAAGGAACAAAACCACATGATCTTCTCAATAGATGCAGGAAAATTATTTGATAAAATTCAACACTCAAGTTTGATAAAAAATCTCACCAACATATCTCAGCATCATGAATGCTAAAGATAAACCTACAGCCAGCATAGTACTGAATGGTGAGAAAATTAAACCTTCCCACCAAAATCTGAGACAAGACAAGGATGCACACTATCACCAATCCAACTCAATATAATCATGGAATTCCTAGCCACAGCAGTCAAACAAGAGAGAGAAGTAAAAGGGATGCAAATTGGAAAGGAAGAGGTAAAATTCTCACTATATGCAAATAATATGTTACTATATAGAGAAAACCCTGCAAGATCCAACCAAAAACTACTACAGCTGAATGGAGAATTCAGCAAGGTAGCAGTTTACAAGATTAAGGTTCAAAAATCAGTGGCATTTCTTTACGCTAATGATTCAGATAATGCTAAAGAGCTACAGTAAAAATGACAGCACTGTATTGGTAGGTAAACAGACATATAGGCCAGTGGAACATTATAGAGAGCCTAGAAATGAACCCACAAACTTTTAGTCAATTAATCTTTGACAAAGGAGGCAAGAAAATACAATGGAATTGAAACAGTCCCTTCAGGAAATGGTGTTGGGAAAACTGGACAGCAGCAGGAATATCAATGAAGCTAGAACACTCCCAATGAAGCTAGAACACCATACACAAAAATAAACTCAGAATGGATCAAAGACTTAAACATAAGACAAGATACAAGAAACCTCCTAGAGGAAAATATAGGCAAAACGTTATCTAACTTACGTCTCCAAAATTTTCTTGCAGGTGAAATAAAAACAAGAATAAACATGTGAGACGTAATGAAACTTACAAGTTTCGGCACAGTTAGAAATCGGAAGTGAAACAAAAAGACCACCTACGGAATGGGAAAATAATTTGCATATGAAACCTATAAAGGCTTGATCTCCAAAGTATATAAGCAGTTCATCCAACTGAATAAGAAAAAATAAACAACATAATACAAAAATGGGCAGAAAACCTAAACAAGCGATTCTCCAAGGAAGACATACAAATGACCAAAAGAAACATCAGAAAATGCTCAATATCGCTGATTATCAGAGAAATGCAAATCAAAACTACAGTGAGGTATCACCTCACACTACTCAGAATGGCCATCATTCAAAAATCCACAAATGACAAATGCTGGAGGAGCTGTGGATAAAAGGGAACAGTCCTTCACTGCTGGTGGCAATGCAGTATGGTGAAGCCACTGTGGAAAACAGGATGGAGATTCTTCAAAAGCCAAGGAATAGACTTATCATATGACACAGGAATCCCGCTCCTGGGCATAAATCCAGAAAAAACCCTATTGTAGGATGACACCTGCACCCCAATGTTCATAGCCAGCATTATTTACAATAGCCAAGATGTGGAAAAGTCCAAAATGTCCGTCAACAGTTTATTGAATAAAGACGAGGTGATATATTTATACAATGGAATGCTATTCAGGCTTATAAACTGACAGCATAATGCCATTATCAGTAACATGGATGCTCCTGGAGAAAATCAATCTAAGTGAAGTAACCCATATATAGAAAGAGAAATACCATATGAGATGGCTCATCAGTGGAAACTAAAAACAAAACAAAACAAAAAACAAAAAAACCAGAAATTCAAAACAGAAATAGACTCATAAATATAGAATACAATGTTTTGGTTGCCAAGGGGGCACGGGGCGGGGAGAGATAGACTGGGAATTCAAAATTGTAGAATTGATAAACAGGATTGTACTATATAGCACAGGGAAATATATAAAACATCTTACGGCAGCTCACTGAGGAAAAAATGGGAAAACAAATGTGTTATGTTCATTGTAACTGAAAGATTGTGCTCTTCGCTGGAATTTGAGTCAACTTTGTAAAATGAATATAAACCAATAAAAAAGTTAAAATAGAAGAAAACATGATCCTAAATATTACAGGTGTAAATATAAATTAGAGAGCAAAAACACTATGCAAAAGAGTAGTAAAACACCAGATTTTGTTTTATGTTTTCTTTTTAAGGTAAGCAAAATCAAAAAACCTCTAACCAGGTGCACCAAGAAGAAAAGAGAGATGCTCCAAAGAAATAAAATAAGAAATAAAAAGAGAAATAATAATTGTTACCTCAGATATACAAAAAAAGGATCATTTTGTCAACACATACATGCCAATAACCTGGTCAACTTAGAAGAAATAGGCAAATGTCTAGAAAGAGACAGAGATAAGGAGAAACAAATAATTTGAACAAAATAATTACTAGAAGAAAGTTAGAATCTTCATTTAAAAAAATCGTTAAACATTAGTGCAGATATAAACAGCTGTCGTGGAGTACTGTACAAAAATACAAAACAGGACTTATACTGTTCAAACTATTCAAACATAGTGAAGATGTGGGAAACTCCCAAATTAATTCAATGAAGACTTCATCAATGTGATAGCAGAGCCAACAAAGTACAGGCAAAGAGAATTTCAAGCCAATATATTTGATTGATTTAGTTGCAAAAGTTCTACCAAATATCATTAGCAAACTGCATGCAACAATAGCTAAAATGAATCATGCACTATGATCAACTTGGATTTATTGCAGGGTCACAAGAGAGGTTCAACATACACAAATCAGTTTGATACACCAAATTAACAAAAGAAAAAGTGAAAATGATGTGGTCACCCCAATAAATCCATAAAAAGCATTTCAAAAAATTCAACATTTATTCATTAAAACAACAACAACATCAACAACAACAACAGCAACAACAACAACAACAACAGCAACAACAACAACAGAAACCTCTTACAAAAGTAGGATTCAGGAAATAAATCTCAACATAACTAAAGTCATTAATTACAGACCCACAGAAAATATAATATGTAAAAGTGAAAAACTGAAAGCCAAAATAAGAAATAAGACAAGGATGCCCACTCTCAAGATTTCTATTAAACACAGTATGGGATGCCCTAGCAACAACAATTGGAATAGAAAAAAATGTATTCAAATTGGATTGAATGTAGTACAACAGTCATTATTTTAGATGACATAATAATCTATATAGAGAACTCTAAAGATTCTCCACACCAGAACAACTAAAACTAATAAAGACATTTACCAATGTTGCATGATTCATGATTAATATAAAAAACTGTCACATTTCTTTAACAATGAAATATTCCATAATTTAAAAAACCATATGAAATCAGATGAAAAATGAAAAACCTATTAAAAATCAAGATAAAAAATCATTAGGACACTGATAAAGAAAATTGAAGATGATGCAAGAAATGGAAAGAAATCTCAAGGTCCTAGCTTAGAGGAAATAATATTGCTATAATATACATACTACAGAAATGTGTACAGATATAAAGTGATTCAGATCGAAATACATGATATTTTCCATAGAAATAAAAACAGTCCTAAGATATGTAAGGAACTGCAAGAGAACCAGAACTGCAAAAGGAACAATGGGGGAAAAGAACAAAGTTGGAAGCATAACCCATAACCCTCCCAGATCTCAGACAATATTACAAAAATACAGTAATCAAAACAGCACAATACTGGAAAACAAACATCTATATCACTGGAACGGAACACAGAGGTAGAAATAAAACATCACACCCATGGTCAACTAAACGATGACAAAGGAAATAAAAATATACAATGCCTAAAAGACAGTCTTCAGCAAGTGATGTTGAGACAATTAGACAGCTACATGTAAATCAATGAAATTTGAACACTCCCTCATACAGTACAAAAATAAACTCAAAATGATTTAATTATCTGAATCTAACACATGACACAATAAATCTCCTGGAAACTAACATAAGGAAAACAATAGATAAATTGTACTGAGATTTTCTTATCTCACTCTCCCAAGCTGAAAACAATAAAAGCAAAATAATCAAATTAGTCTGAATTAAAATTAAAAGCTTATACACAGCAAAATAAACAGAATGAAAACATGAAATTCCAAATGGGAGAAAACATTTGGAAAAAATGCAATCAACAAGAGGCTAATTTCTAAAATACACACATCGTTTATAAAACTCCATTTCAAAAATCTACAAACAACCCAGCCAGAAAATGAGCAGAAGACAATTCTCCAAAGAAGACACACAGATGACCAACAGGAACATAAAAACATGCTCATATTGCTAATCATTATACAAAGGCAAGACAAAAGTAAAATAATGTTTTACCTCACACTAGTGAGAAGGGTTGTCATCAAAATGTCTACAAATAATAAAGACTGTGGAGGTTGTAGAGAATAAGGGACTCTCCAACGCTGTTGGTGGGAATGAAAATTAGTGCAACCACTTTGGAAACAGTACGGAAGTTCCTTTTAATAATAAAAATAGACCTATCTTATGACACAGTAATCCCACTCCTGGGCATATAAAACATAAAACCTGAAAACAACGAATCCTAGGGTAAAACAAAAGAAGTACACTTGACTTAATTTGATTTTTCATATGTCTCCTCTGACAGGGGAAGCAGAAGCAAAATTAACAAAAGATGATTGTATCAGTCTAAACAGATTTACACTGCAGAAGAAATGATCAATAAAATGAACAGTCAACCAAGACAATGGGAGAAAATATATGCAAGTGATATTTTCCTATCAAGTGTTAATATCCAAAATATATGGCAAACTCATACACCACAACAAAATAAAGACCATACAATTCAATTTAAAAAAGTCCATAGGTACTGAATAGATAGATCTGAATCAATTTTCTGTAGAAAACATACAGTTTGCTAAATGACACATGAAAATATGTTCAGAATTATAAATTATTACGAAAGTCATAAACCAAAAATGAGACAACACCTCACACTTGTCAGAAGGCTCTCAACAAAAAGAAAAGAAATAGATATTGGTGAGATTGTGGAGAAAAGGGAACACCATGGAAACTGTTGATAAGAATGCAAAGTATTGATTCCATAAAATATAAACATCAAATTTTCTTCATCCAGTTTTCTGTCAAGGGATGTTTGGTTCGTAGGCCCCTGTCTGAAGGCTCTAGAGAATAAGCCCATGGGCTGAACTAATAAACAAGCTGTGAGGAGTGTTACATATCCAGGCTGGAAAAGAAATGGCCTATTCAATGTATCCTGTATGGTTGGCTGGATAGCCTATGCTGGATAAGATACTCATAGGAGGACAACGTAAGACAGGCAGAGCCGGCTGGATAAGAGATGGCCTACTTAATGAAGTTCTGTGATGAACTTTAAAACAATCCTTGATCATTTAACATCCTATGCTTACTGCAGGAGCATGGGGCATAAATAGCTTACGATTATTAACATTGTTATAACTTAGATGATATGTGAGGCATTGTGCATGATGTATATAAACCCTTTTCCTAAGAATCAATAAACAGAGAACTGCTTCGCTTATCTCCACACAGTGTTTGTGTGTATATTATATCGTGCCTCTGACAGGTTTAATTTAATTTGTTGGGAGTAACTTAAAAGGATGTTGCATTATATAGAATACTATTTCTGCACCTATTGAGATGATTATGTGAGTTTTATTTCTCATTCTATTAGTGTGGCATGTCATCTTTATTGATTTGAATATTTTGAAGTTTCCTTAAACCCAGGGATAAATCCCTTTACCCATGTATGTGTATGATACATTAAATGTTTTATTGAATCCATTTTGCTTGTGTTTTCTTGAGAATTTTGGCTTATATGTTCATGAGGGTTATATTATATATATTGCATATAATGTCCTTTCTAGCATTTTATGCAAATATAGCTGGTATCATAAATCTAGTTTGGAAACTTTCACCCCATCAAATTCTTGGAAGATTTGGGGAAGAATTGGTGAAAAATTGTCTTCAAATATATGACAGAATATACCGGTAAAGACTTTTTGTAAATATTTTCTGGTTTCAGAGGTTTGGATTACTGATTTGCTCATACACAGTTTTGCTATATTTAACTTTCTAATTACTTCTTGATTCAGTATTGGAAGACATATTTCTGGGAATTTGTCTTTTGTTCTAGGTCATTCAAATTGTTATCTAGTGGTCATTTCTTATGATGCTATGCATCTCTACAACATCAGTGTTAATATCTTCTCTTCTATTTCAAATTTTATTTGTCTTTATTTTCTTAGCCAACCTAAACTTTTGTCCAGTTTATGTTTAAAAGAATCACACTTAGGTATATTTTTTGTTATCTTTTCAATTGTTTCTCTTGTTATTTGCCTTACTCTCATTCATTCAATTTTCTTCTTCATTCTTTCTGTATTCTCCTAGGTTCTTGATGTGTAAAATTAAGTAGCGTGAATCTTTGTATTACATTCATTATTCAATGTTATTTATTTATTTATTTATTTATTTATTTATTTATTTATTTATTTAATTTGTCTATTTATTTATTTATTTATTTTCTTATTTACTTATATATTCATTTATTTATCATTGAACTACTTCCATTTACAACGTGTCAATTTGTGGTGCATAACACAGTGACCCACTTCATGCATATGTTTGCATGCCTATTAAATTTAACTTCACGATATTTAACATACTGCCCTGTGTCATACAATAGACATTTTGAAAATATTTATTTTTATATATAGTGGATAACATTTATAAATCTACAGCTCCCAAATATATCCTATCCTTGACCATTTCGGCAGTTACCATAAGATTATTATGTAGATCTGCAAGTGTGTTTCATAGTTGTAGATGAAATCATAGTGTTCTCATCCAAATTTTTTTTTTAGGTTTCTACATGTGTCATGCCATGTATAATTTTTCTTTCTCTTTCTGGCTTACTTCAATTAGAATGACACATTTTGGGAGATATATTTTGCTGCAAATGTCATTGTTTTATCAATTTTTATGGCAGAATATTATTCCATTTTGTAAATAAGGCATAAATTCTGTATACTGTCATCTGTTGATGGACATTTAGGGTGCTTCCATGTCATGGCTTCTGTATATAGCACTGCTAAGAACATTTGTGTGCAGGTGACATTTTGAATTAGGGTCCTCTTTTATATATACCCAGGAGTTGGATTGCTGGATAAGTTAAATATATTTTTATTCTTTTGAGGAATACCCATCCTGGTTTCTCAATGACTGCAACAAACTACATTCCTACCAACAGTGTAAGAGGGTTCCATTTCATCATAGCTTCCCCAGCATTTATTGTTTTTGGACTTTTTATTGACGGCCATTGTGACTAATGTGAGGTGATAATTCATTATAGTTTTGAATTGCCCTTCTCTGATAATGAGAGTTAGCAATTTTTTTTCATATTTCTATGTGGCATTTGTATGTCTCTAATGGATAATGTATTGTTTAGGGTTTCTGTGCATTTTCAGATTGGGTTTCTTTTGTTTTGTATTATTATTAGGTTGTATGAACTCTATATTTTGGAAATTTAGCCTTTGTCATTTGCATCATTTCTAAATATTTTCCTTAATCCTGTAGTTAGTCATTTTGCTTTGTTTATGTTTCCCTTTGCTGTGCAAAAGCTTATAAGTTTAATTAGGTCCAATTTTAATAATTTTGCTCTTACATCCATTACCTGGGTAGACTGTACTAGGAGATCATTGCTGAGATTTATCTCAGAGTGTTTTGCCTATGTTTTCTTCTTGGAGATTTACTCTGTCTTGCCTTACATTTAAGTCTTCAAGCCATTTTGAGTTTATTCTTGTGTATGGAGCGAAGGAGTGTTCTAACTCCATTGCCCTGCTTGCTGCTATCCTGTTTTCCCAACACCAGTTGGTGAAGAGATGGTCTTTTCTCAGTCATATTCTTGGCTACTCTGTCAAAGATTAATTGAACATAGGCCTGTAGATTTATTCCTAGTCTCTCAATTCTGTTGCATTGGCCATATGTCTGTTTCTGTACCAATATCATGTCGTTTTCATTATTGTAGGTCTGCAATAGTGTATGGAGACCAGGAGGGTTATTCCTCCAGCCTCTTTCTTTGTCTTCAATATTGTTTGGAAAATTATAGATCTTTATTGTATCTATATAATTCTTATGATCATTTGTTTCAGTCCTAAAAAGAAATGTTTTGAATAATTTGATAAAAACTGAGATTAAGTCTGTGGATTGCCTTGGGCTGTATGGCCATTTTAACAATATTATTTCTTCCATTACAAGACCATTGGTTATCTTTTCAATTCTTAAAATCCTTTTTGATTTCCTGAAACAATGATTTCCTGTTCTCCATGTATAAGTCATTCACCTACTTGGTCAGAGTTATTTTTAAGCATTTTATAGTTTTGGGTGCAGTTATAAAAGGGGTTGTTTCTATACTTTTTTTTCCTGTTGATTCAATGGTAGTGTAATGAAATCTAATTGGTTTTTGTACATTACACTGGCTACCTTGCCCAATTCCTTTTTTACCCTAAGTATTTTTTGTGAAGCTTTTACAGTTTTCTATATATAGTGTCATATCTGCATATCATGACAGTTTTAACTTTTCTTTTACAGTCTGAATCATTTTATTTATTTTTCTTGCTTGATCGTTGTGGCTAGGAATTCCAAGACTATATTGAAATTGTGAGAATGTGCATCCTTGTATTGTCTCAGGTTTTTGTGGAAAGGGTTCCAGTTTTTCACCATTGAGTATTTGCTGGCTAAATATTTGTCATAAATAGCTTTCATTATGTTGAGATATGGTCCTTCTATGCCCACTGTGATAAGAACTTTTATCGCAAATAGGTGTTAAATTTATCAAATGCTTTTTCTGCATCTACTGAGATGATCATATCGTTTTTGTCTTCTCTTTTGTTGATATGGTGTATCACAATTGTTTGATTTGCAAATGGTAAACCATCCTTGTGTTCCTGGGATGAACCTAAAGTGTAAATGGTGCATGATCTTTTTTTACATGCTGTTGGATTCTGTTTATTAATAATTTCTTAAGGACATTTACATCTATGTTTATCAATGATATTGGCCTATAGTTTTCTTTTTGGGGTAGTGTCTTTTTCTGCTTTTGGTATCAGTTTGATATTGGCCTATGGTGTCAGTTTGGGAGTACTCTCTCCATATAAATCTTTTGGAAGAGTTTGAGGAGGACTGGTATGGATTTTTCTTTGTATGTTTGATCAAATTCCCCAGTGAAGGTAATTGGGTCTGGATTTTGTTTGCAGAGAATTTTATTTTATTGATATTTCTATTCAATTTCTGGTGATCTGTCTGTTCAAATGGTTAATTTCTTCTTGATGCAATATTGGTGGGCTGAATGTTTCCAAAAACTTCTCCATTTCTTCCTGGTTGCCCAGTTTGTTTACATACAGTTGCTCATGGTAATCCCTTATGATATTTTGCAAATTTGTTGTACTCTTTGTATTTTCTCCATTTTCATTTCTTATATTATTTGTGTTCTCTCTCTTTTCATGTTGGTGAGCCTGTACAGAGATTTGTCAATTTTGTTTACTATTTTAAAAAATAATTAGATTAATTTTTTTCTATTTTTTAATCTCTATTCCAAATCTTCCTTCCATGGTCTTTATTTTTTACATCATTCTGTTGACTTTTGGTTTTGTTTGCTCTTCTTTTCTTGATTAGTTTACATAGAACGTTAGATTATTTATTTGAAATTGTTCTTCTTCTTTGACGAAGGCCTTTTCACTATGAACTTCCCTCTTAAGCCTGCTTTAAGTTTTCCATAGAATTTGTGCTGTGTTTTGTCATATTTCTCAAGATATTTTGTAATTTCTTCTTTTACTTCATCAACTCTCCCCCTTGTTTTAGTACCATGTTTTTTATTCTGGATGCTGTCATTTTTTCTCCCTGTTTTTCTGTTTCATGGTATTATACTCAGAAAAGATGCTTGAAATATTTTTTATCTTCTTAAATTTGTTGAGGCTTTTTTCAGAGCCTGAGTTCATAATCTTTCCTAGAAGATGTTCCATGTGCACAGGAAAAGAGTTCATATTCTGTTTTGGGGAGAATTACTGTTTTAAAAATATCAACCATCTCCAATTATTTTATAATGTCTTTTAGTATCTTTGTTCCCTTATTAATTTTCTGTGTGAAAGACCAGTCCAGTGATGTAATGGGGAGTTATATTCTCCAAATCTGATTGTGTTCCCAGGGATTTCTGTCTTTTTATCTATTTGTATTTGCTTTATATATTTAGGGGCTACTATATTGAGTGCATATATATTAATGAGTATAATACCCCCATTTTGCATTGTTCCTTTAATCATTATATCATGTCCTTGTTTATCTTTCTCTATGGCCTTTCTTGTAAAGTCTCTATTGTGTGAAGTCAGTACTGCTAGTCCTGCATTCTTCATATGTACATTTGAATGGAATATATTTTTCCATCTTCTGACATAAATTTGATGTGTGTTCCTCTCGCAAAAGTGGTTCTCTTGTATTCGTCATAATGTAGGGTCTTGTTATATTATCCCATCTGACAATATATATCTTTTGATTGAAGTACTAAATCCATTAACATTTGTGATAATTATTAATAGACTAGTGTTTATTTCCATTTTTAACTTCATTTTCCAGTTGATTGGTATTTCCTTTTTGTTCATTTCTTTTTCTTTTTGTGGCTTGATAAGTATTCTTTTATAATCTTGGTTTCTTTTTTGCTTTGTGAATTCATTGTAAGCTTTTGACTTATTATTACGTTGTTTTATATTTATATTGACCTATGATATTCCTGTTTATTTTAACTGATAAGAATATAACTCAAACCCATCCTGCAGAGAAGAGAAACAAGAAGAAAACACTCTGTATTTTCATGTTTCAGTCGGTGACGCATAAAATTTTGACGTCCTGTTTTACAACATCATATTTATTCTGTTGTAAGTCATTGTAGCTATTTCCTTTCTAATTATACCTTTCTCTTTTCTATAGCTTCCTGCTTGTTTTTTATTTAGAGTAGATCTTTCATTATTTCTTTTTCTCTTGCTTAATTCTTTTAGTATTTGCTTGTGTGGAAGCTATTTATCTCGCCTTCTACACTAAAAGGTAGCCTTGCTTGATAAAGTATCTTAGATTACAGCTATTTTCATTCAGGACTTTGAATATGACTTGCCACTGCCTTCTGCCTGTTGTATTTGTGCAGGAAATGTATTTACAAATACAATGTATTTAATTATATATATGTAAAGAAAACCTACAAATAAGTTAACAAATAAGGAGAAAACCTATACATTAAAAAACAGAAAATATTCATGAATGAAATTAAAACTGGTCCAAAGAAATGAAAAAAATCTCTTGTGTTAATAATGTGAAACAATGTGGTTGCAACAACCCTACTACCCAAAGCAATCTACATTTAGTGTGATTCATGTCAAAATACCCATGATATTTTTCCATTTAATAGAACAAATAATTTCAAAATTTATATGTAACCACAAAGATCATGAGTTGCCAAAATAATCTTCAAAAAGTGTATTAAATATAATGGTGTAAAGTTCTCTGGCGTTAAATAGTCCTACAAAGCTTTAGTATTTAAAACAAAATGATACTGGCTCAAAAACAGACACCAATGAATTGAAGAGAATAGAGCAACCAAATATAATCCCTCACACCTATGATCTTTTAACCCATGATAAAGGAAGCAAGAGTATAAAATGAAGAAAAGACATTCTCCTCAATAATTAGTGCTGGGAGATTGAACATGTAAAAGATAGATTAGAATATTTCCTCACAATGTATACAATCCATGAGCACAGAATATCTTTGTATTTATTTTGTTAGCTTTTATTTCTTGCACCTGTAATTTATACATCTATGCTTAGATCTGTTATTTCACTTATCAAATTTATTCGTATTTTAATCTTTTTGGTATTAATTTACACACAATTGTTTCCCTAATTTCTCTTTCTGATAATGTGTTTTTAGTATACATAAATGCAACGGATATTTGTATATTGATTTTGTATTCTGCAAGTTTACTAAGTTTGTTCATTATTTCTAACAGTCACTGGAGGAGTATATGGAGTTTTCTATCTATGCATAATTATGTCATCTGTAAAAATTTTACTGCATTTTTACAAGTTGGATGCCTTTTATAATTTTTCTTGACTACTTGTTCTGGCTAGGACATCTAGTACTGTAATTTAGGACTTCTGAAAATGAGCTACTTCTTCTTATTACTGGACCAGATGAAAACATTACTGTATGTTAATATTGAACTTGATGTTAGTCATGGGTTTCCCATATATGGCTTTTATTATGTTTAGTTACATTCAATCTAGAGCAAATTTGTTAAGAATATTTTTATAAAAAAAGGTAATATCCAATCTGTGAATAATTTTCCTACATATTTTCAGATTGTTATTTTTGAATTCTTTGTTTTCTAATGGACGGTATCACATATATTCATTTACATATGTTAAGTAATATTTATGAATGAGGACTAAACCCAACTTAACTATAATTTCTAATACTTATAACGTGCAATAAATTCAGGTTGCTATTATTTATTTAGAATGGAATTTACAGATACTGAAGGAAAATTTTACATTGTAGCTTGAGGGTACATTTATTTATTTAAAAATTTTATCTCCCATTTTGAATTTGGCTTATGTTTAACGGAATTTATTTCTAAATAAGTATATAAGTATTGGTAGAACTGGATTTACTACAGTTTACTGATACAGAACATAGCTATTATTACAATTAGTGCACAAGACACTTGCCTTAAAATGCCGTATTATACTTACAATGACAAATGTTTCAGGACTGAGAAATATGTTGCTTCCTAAAATGCATTACCTGGTCTTTTCCACCCCAACCCACATACACTGTTATTTCTTTGTTTTTTGATTGTTTGTTTCCCCTTAATGGAGGCACTTTTTATTGAACCCAGGATATTGTGCATAAGAGTATTAATCAACATCATTTTGGAACACATAACAGAAGCCCCAAGGGTATGTATTATATAGATGACAAGAAAATTTATTAGTTCTATGCACTGAGAAACCTCTGAGTGAAAGAATGCAAATGATGATGAAATCATTATACCATTTCTTTTCAGTTTTTACACAAATTTCACTTTAAATTCCAAAACTTTAAAATTACTATAGATATTTTGTGCATTATTTATACTCTGTTCACCAATCTGGTATAAATTTGTGTACAAAAGGATGGAGATTGGTTTTATTTCATAGACCCCAAAATTAAATTATTTAAAAAGATTTTGTGGGAATAAGATTTGCAGATAACACTATAAACATAAGCATCCTATATGTTTCATTTTAACTGGATGAATGAGAAGTAAACAGTGGCTGAATGTTACTCTTGGGTTGGTAGGAGATCAGTCGCTTTGTGATGTGACAGCTACTCAGGTTGAGAACCATTGTGATGGCCTAGCAGTTTATCTGTGCAAGACTGCCAAAGCTGCATTTGTAGCTGCAGTGCTCAAAATCATGCTGATTAGAAAAGTAGCTGTGGAAAAATTTATTTGAGATGGCACATGTTTCTTCAGAAATTCAAGATGTGTCTCGTAAAGATGAACAACCTGGTTCAGGAAACCCCTGTAGATCTCTATTGTGTGATCAAACATTCTCTGGGGACTTGGACTTGAGGTCTATGATTGAGGAAAATATTTTCCAGACTTTCTCTGAAGAATCCATGATAAAAAGACCATGTTACACACATTGTGTCTCTGAACCAGATGAAGATAATAATTTTCGTTCTCTGACATTTCCCAGAATACTCTTGAAAATGACTGGGAGTGACCAATTTAAATCCATCTGTTGGGATGATAATGGAACCTCTGTAGTGATTGATGAAGATGTCTTTAAGAAGGAAGTTTTGGAAAGAAAGTCCCCTTTCACTATATTTGAAACTGGAAGTATGAAAAGTTTAGTTAGAGAGCTTAAGCTTTATGGGTTTAATAAAGAGTGGCAGAATTTTCAAAGATCTGCTTGTCTAGCTGACTTTCTGGAAGAAGAAAAATTAGTCTCTGTTTTAAGCAAGATATTCAGAAATATTAGTTACGACTTGGTAACATATATAAAAGTTTATTTTGTACATCAATCTATGGTAATATAAATGTAAAGCTAGATTTTGAAAATTGTATAGAACTACTAAGACTAAAATCCTTTATTTTTTCAAAAAAATGAGGACAGTGCCTTAAGTAGTCAAGATTATGAGAAAATTTGCTTGCAACTATGAATCACACCAGAAATCTAAATAAAGGTATTAAAGTTGCTTTAAAAATTGGAATTCACTGTTGCTGCAAATTTTAACTTCTTAAATTTGATGACTATAAAATTTAAATTTGTATTTTCCAAATAAGGAACTTCAAAATATCATCAGCATTGTTTATATTTTGATGATATTTTCTATGCACAGTAAACGTGAAATCTGAGGTTTTATTAGTTAGGCTTATTTTAGTCTTGTATTTTGGTTTAAAATATTACTAAAATTTTTCTCCTTTGGTTGTAGCTGCAATTCTATCATTATCCAAATTTTAAACGAGTCTGTCCCCAGCTTTTAGTGAGAATAAAAAGAAGAGTTGGGATTAAAAATGCCTCTCTGGTATCTTCATTGGATGAAGATTTCAACAAGAAGCACTTTAAATCAGGTGATAATGTGGATAATCTTAATTCTGGTTTTGTGGCTGACACTAGTGGAGAAAGTGCATTTTTATCTCCTGCAAATTTAAATATGAATCTAATAAGTCAGCCCCCTACTAGCCACATTATTGGTGATACAAATACCCCGATCAGAGGTGATTTTTCTCCTCCATCATCAATATGTTAGACCACGAGTGCAAATTGCAGTGGATCAACGTGCTATTTTAAGTCAGTTTACCACTGTCCACGGGCACTCTCAAAGCAGCTTCAATGAAGCAAATGACACTGTTGTGAACTTCATTACAACTACAACTTCTAATTCTCAATACAGCATCTTGTCTCCCATACAGAGCAATTGTTATGGACTGATGTTGGAGCCTTCTACTTTTCCAAATAGATATCACAACAAATCTGCCAGTGAAGGTCGTTTTTCTAAACTTCAACCAGGGAGCAACCCACGGTTTCCAGTGCCAGGGATAGCTGATACATCAACTACCTCTCTTTCAAAGCCAACTCATCAACCATCTTCAGTTTATCAACGTCATCCTAATTAAAACTGATCTACCAGAGGACTACCAGATTATGCAAGATAACAAAGATTAAAATTGATGTTGTCAAATGTCCACAAATATCTGCAAATTTCTTATTTGAACAATAAACATAGATTTGTACCTGTATTTTCCTTATTTTTTTTAAATGGAGTTAAAATTTAAATGTGAGACTAAGTAACCATTTAAGAAAAAAATATTTGATTGATTTGATCATTTGATGGAACAATATGTAAGTAAATTTAAATAATTTCTTGTAAGGAAGAAGAGAAAATGGAAGAATTTGGAAAAAAACTAACACATGGAGAGAGACAAATGTACTAAGTGGTTTCTGGTTCATCCTTGAAAGTATTAATAGTGTTAAGTTAGGATAGGTTGGAACAGAAGGTAAATGTAGGACAAGCCCAGGGATCATGGTCTCTATTGTATCACTCCTGGAACCATAAAGTTCACATAATGTAGTCTCAGATGGCATATTAATCATGTGGTAGGATTTAAGAAGCAATTTTATCTATGATCTTCTTTGTGCTGTTCTCAAAACATTCCAATTGGTGGTTTCATTTCCTGAACTAAAGAGTCTACAGTATAATAACAAGTCAATAATTTATGTTGCTTTTACGTTCCAGCTAAAGACAAGTTTATGTCCTCAGGTTGGCACTTAATGCCTATCCATCTCTAAGCCCAGAAGCTCAACTTAGTTTAGTCATTCCTTAATAAATCTGGTATCTGACTTCCTTGGAATATCTTTATGTTTCACAGTATCTGGAGATATATCCAGGCAAATGCTTGTCAACAGTGTAAGCTCCAACCTTACCACTTTTGTTCCAGCTCATCCATGGACTTTAGGTATCCTCCTTTTACCTTCTTAGACTTTCCCAGTCTCAGCATGAAACCACCTCCTCCAGATGTTTTCTGTCTATCCCCCTTTCATTGTCTAACTTGGATACCAGCACTGTAAGCACAGCACATGCCACAGGATGCAATTTAATATTTAGTGAATGAAAGATACATGTTGACTTTAAGGAATATCTACTTTCCTGAAACAACAAATCTCTCATGCTTTTCAAACTATTTCGTTATGGTGTTTACTCTTCGCCACAAACTAGCTCTTTTCATAGCCCAAGGGCTAGTCACTCAAAACAGTAAGTGGAGGTAGGTAAAGTAGACAAAGTATTATTTTCTTCTTAATTCATGCCTCGAGAGGCATAAAGTATTCCATTCTCATTTGCTGGATTTTTTCCTATCTCTTCATCACACACCAACCCAAAATAGCTGATTCTCTTCCCCATACCAATAACTATACTGCCTTCTAATTAATTTACTTCTTAGAATCAGAGCTTTGTCCAGAAGAGACAGTGCCATTTCAAACTTTTAATGTAGATTTATACACCCCACATAATTTGTGCCCCTTCTAACCTTAACACAGGAAGTATCTAAGAGGTACTAGACCCTTGGTTGTGGTGGTCATATTCAGTAATGAAATTGCAATCTAATATGTGTGGAATAGTAGGAGGTGAGGGTGGTGGAATTAAAATTAGTCCAGCTGCAAGATTACCAAATTTCTGCAGATATTAGAAAATATAATATATTCCTGGAAGACTTTGATTATTTCCCATTTATTTAAAATAAAAGGTGAAGCATTTTCAGAATGTGAAATGCCCTGAAAGGCTGGAAAAATTGTAGGCAAGGTCAGGGTGTCTAAGGCTTCTGGTCATAATCATGCAGCCAGTGTCAGCTGATAAGACTGGAATGGTAAAATTGAGTCCTGAAAATGTGTCACCAGTTGTGAAGAAAGTATTTGATTATCTGGAGAATGGGCAAATGGTCCAGGGTAAGCTCTTGGAACATCCCACCAATATGACCTTTATCAAGAGAAGAAAGAGACCACTTGCAGTAGGAGATCTGTGTATTGACAGCAGTGGTTTTTCCTACAACAGAAACATCACGCTTTTAAGTTTGTCAGCTCAAATCTGATGGTGGCTATGTTTTTGCTTACATTAGCAGTCTGGGGTTCAGATGGGCTGGTTCAGCAGCTAGTTTCCAGCTCTCTTATCAGACAGTGGGTCTTACCGTGATCATCTTAACAAGGTTCTATACTTATAAGCCAAAAGCTACAGTTTACTTTCAAAATTCAAAATCCTAAAGAAGAATATTGTTTGTTTGTCCATCTGTAGTTTTCTCCCTGGGAAAATCTAGACCATTGGCAAAAGTACAAAAGTTGGCTGGTGCTTTGAAAACTATTCTCTGTGCACTGCCCACTGAATTCTTCCCAGTAAATACTACAAATCTGTCTACCACTGTGTGTGTGTGAAGATGGATTGTTAAGTTTGTCTTAGCTGAGTCATCAGTGAAATATTCCTCTGCATTTGGCAGAATATCTGTGTATTAAGAGTTTCATTGAGCCACCAGATTTTCTACCGATCAGGGAGAGGTAGATTATATTTCCTCCAGTATACTAATTGTTAACTGTTCATTGAATCCCGAGCTGATATTAGGGCCAAGCCTCTGAACCCTTGAATTGGACTGAGGCAGGTACATTCTTCAGTCCACAGAGCCCAGCACAGGATTGTGTCTCCTTTTTAATTTAAGCTTACGTCTAAGTTATTTTTCTTTTAATTCTCATTGTTGTCACAACTTATTTTGGCTTTGAACACCCGTTGACTAATTTATAGAGACTGAACCACTGACTTATTCCTGTTCACCTAGAAATTGCAATAATCTTTCTTTCCTTGGACTACATGGAGTAGAGTTTGCATTGTCATCATTTTGAAAGCAGTCCTCAGTCCTAATAATGCAGAACATTTACAGTTCTTTGCCCAGCTCTTGAGCGAGAATATTTGTTGTGGGTCTCAATGATTATCCTCACATTCTCTAATGCAACCATGAGAAAACACCACATTGTTATCCAAAATCAAGTCTTTGTCAGTATTGACTTCCCATTGCAAAACAGTTAAGAATTGTAGGGGTTCTGAGATTTTACCATGCTGAGATTTTTAGCAACCTAGCATGTTCCTTTCTTACTGATGCTGTCATGGAGATGAGACCATCGGTCAGAGACAGTGAACTTTGTCACTCAGCAGAAGAGCATCCATTTCCTAATCTCAGATGAATACACAGAGTGAAATTTTGATGCCTACAGAAGCAGTGGGCTGTTAACATGAACAATGTTTAAGGCATGGTAAAACTAATTATATTAGTATCTTTATGTATTATTTATTAGAATCACATATTTATTAGTATCTTTACCTAGGATAAGTATATCATGACTCAACTTTACTTGCTGCAGAAACAATCATGGGAAATATCATGGGAAAAATGAATATTGTCTTTCCATTTTTCCTTCTGCATCTATTGAGATATAAATGGCATAGAACATTGTGTAAGTTTAGGTGCCCAGGATATTGGCTTGATTAACAACTATCTTGAAACAAATATCATAGCAACATTAGGGAGAATTCATTATCTCATTTAGATTCAATATTAAAGAAATACGATTTGCCTTTTGGTTGTGATATAAAACCTTATTGTCTACTTCCTTAACAACATTCATATATAACATAAAGCAGTATTTATTGTAATTTTCATATTACTACGGGGCATCCCTTGAACACGTTTATTTTATGGCTGGAGGTTTATAGCATTTGAGTGCATTAATCAAATTCTCCTTTCCCAACCCCTGCCCCTGTTAACTACAAATCTAATTTCTTTCTAAAAGTATGTTTCTTTATGAAGTGAACATTAATTTATAAACTGTGTTAGTATCTCTTAAACATCAAACTCTTTGCAATTTTTAGTACACTTCAAACTGATAACCAGAATATATCTAGATATGATATGTTGCTATTTAAAGATATTTCGTAGTTATTTACTATTCCCCATACAGCACATTTCTTGACCCTGACTCATTTAATTTGCAACTGGAAAATTTTCTCTCTTAATTTTCATGAAATATTTCTTTTTCCTCACCCCATTTCCCCCATTCTTGTGAACAACCTGTTTCTTTGTATATCTATATCTCCTTTTCTGCTGTGTTATTTTTATTTGTTTTAAATTACAAATATGAGTAAAATCATATATCATATGTCATTCTATTTCTGAATTATTTCACTTAACATATTACCCTCTTGGTCTACAAATTTGTTGCAAATGAAAAAATTATTCTTTTTATAGCTGAGTAATAACCCATTGGAATTTTATCTGTGTGTGTGCATATATATATACATATATATTTATATATACATGTAAATATAGATTAATCAATAAAATCAAAGATAAAAATATAGCTGTGTAGATATATATATTATAAACACACATTATCTTTATCCATCATCTATTGATGAGCAATTAATTTGCTTCTATATCCTGTCTATTGTATATAATGCTGCAGGGAATATATGTTTGAATTTATCTTTTCTGGTTAGTGTTTTTATTTTCTTGGAATAAGTATCCAGATATGGAAATGTTGGATTATATTTCATTTTTAATTTTTAGAGAAAACTGCATACTGTTTTCCACAGTGGCAGCACAAATTTACATTCACTCCAGCAGTGCATCAGGTTTGTTTTTCTTACATACTCACCAACACTTATATTTGTTATCTTTTTGATTATATTCTTTCTGACAGGGCTGACATAAACTCTCATTGTGTTTTGGACTTGCATTCTTCTGATGATTAGTGATGTTGACCGGTTTCATATGCCTGTTGGTTACCTTTTCCCCACTGTATATTCATTTTTTGTAATGGTCTAAATGACCATAACTGTCTGATTTCATTTTTAGGCATTCTTTGTGTGCCATTATTCCCTTTGTTCTGTGCCACTACCAAATTCTTTTTATTACCCGAGCTTTGTATTATAGTTTTAAATCAGGGAAAGTGATACTTCCTCTTTGTTGTTTATAAAATAAATTTGTATTTATGGTTTGTTTTTTTCTTTTGTTATTTGTTTTAGTGATTCAACAATTTTGTGTTTACATGTAAATTTTAGAATTATTTATTGTAAATTATGAAAATGCCCTTGGTATTTTGATAGGCACTGAATTTAATTAGTGTATTTTCTTTGCTAATACTGTCACTTAAACAATATTATTACCTCATCAATGAACACAATATATACTTTCATCTGTTTGCATTATCTTCAATTTCTTTTATAAATATTTCATAGTTTTCTGTGTACAGTTCTTTTACCTCCTTGATTGGATATATTTCCAGGTTTATTTTTTTGTAATGCAACTCTAAGTGAGAGAGTTCCCTCACTTTCTCTATCTGTTAACTTGTTGTTAGTGTGCAGAAATGCAAGATTTCTGTATGTTAATTTTACAATATGAAATTTTATCAAATGCATTTATAAGCCCTAGTAGTTTTGAGGTGCCATCTTAAGGATTTCTGTTTAAAGTATGTCATCTGCAATCAGATACTTTTATTCCTATTCTAAATTAGCCATATTTTATTTACATTTATTTTGGATAACTATGGCTAGAATTTCCAATACTATTCAGAATAAAAGTTGAAAGAGTGTGCATTCTTGTCTTTTTCCTGTCCATAAAGGAGATGATTTCAGCTTTTAATCAGTGAGTGTCATGTTAACTGAGTTCTTGTCATATATGATCTTATCTGTGTTGAGGTATGTTTCCTCATGCCCAATTTGAGGAGAAACTTACTCATAAATAGATACTGAATATTTCAAAACATTTTATGACTCTTTTGAAGTGAGCATATTATTTTTTTTCTTCAATTTGTTAGTGTGGTGTATCATATTAATTAATTTGTGGGTAATGAATCGCTTTTGCATCCCTTGAATAAAATGGACTAATCATACTGTATAATCCTTTTACTGTATTTTTTTCATTGCTAACATTTTAGTGATGATTTTTACACCTATGCTTATCAGTAGTATTTAACCTGTAATTTTTTGAGGTATTTGTTCCAGTTTTAATAGTAGTGTGATACAGAAAGTTGGGGTAGGAAGCCTTCCTTCCTCTGCAAATTTTTGGAATTCTCTGAGAAGTATAGGTGATAGCTCTTCTATAATTGTTTGTCAGAATTCACCTGTGAAGCTGTCTAGGCCTGGAATTTTGTTTCTTGGAAGATTTTGTTTAATTACTTATTCAAATTCATTAGTGATAATCTGTTCATATTTTCTCTTTCTCATTCCATCCTGGAGATTATGTCTTTTTAAGAAATTGTCCATTTCTTCTTGGGTTTCCATTTTATTGACATATAATTTGTTGTATCTTCTTATAATGTTTTGTATTTCTTTGATATAAACTGTAACTTCCATTTATTTATGTGCTTATTTATCTGTATTCTGGTTTTACTCATGAGTCTGGTTAAATTTTATCAATTTTATCTATCTTTCAATAGCCATTATTTAGTATGATTGAATGTTTCTATTTTTAATCTTTTTATTCGTGTATCTTATGATCTTTCAGCTGTCTTTCCTTCTACTAACAAGTTTGTTTCATATTTTGCTACATCATCTGTTTGTACGATTATGTTATAAGAGAGAGATGTTTCTTATTTGAATAAGTGGGATTATTTTGCTATATTCATCCCTATTAATACTGCTTTTGCTATACCCCATGGACTTTGTTTTTGTTGCCATTTTCTTTATATATATTTCCTTTGATTTATACAGCAATCCATTGGTTGTTTAATATTGTATGATTTATAATCTAAATTTTAGTATTTTTCTTTTGTTTTTTCCTTTAGAAAATTTCTATTTTCCCAGAATCCATATGTTTCTTCACAAAACAAGGAGAAAAATAATAATATTCAAAATCAGAAGACACAAATTTTCTAAAATTATTTTTGAAAAATGAACAAAGCTGTGGGTATTACCCTCCCTGACTTTAGAACATATTACAAAGCTACAGTATTCAAAACATCAAAATTTATCACTAAAAGACACACATAGATCAATGGAACAATATAAAAAGTCCAGAAATAAACCCACACACATATGGTCAATTAGTCCACAATGAAGGAGGCAAGAGTATACAATGGAAAATTGGCAATCCCTTCAACAAGTAGTTCTGGGAAAACAGGACAGTACATGTAAAAAGAAGATGTATGAGCACTTCCTTCCATAGAATACAAAAATAAATGGATTAATTTCCTTAATGTAAAACCTGAAACTATACAATTTCTGACCAAGAACATGAGGAGAACTGACTTTGAGATAAATCATAGCAATATTTATTTTTGATATGTCTCCTAATTAAAAAAGGAAAATTAATAATAGTTTTAAGTTTACTAAGGAAAAATTAGATTTTCTACGTGATACAGGGATTCTAATTCTTGTATAAGTGTGAAGTGCAAAACCGTTTTCAGAGCAAAGGAAACCTTCTACAAGAAATATGACAACACATAGAATAGAAGGAAAAACTTCAGACAATGAGACCAAGATGGTGTTAATAGCCATAATATATATGTAGCATATTAGACCCAATATTTTAAAACACATTCCCCATCTTAAAAACAGTTTAAGGGTCTTCATGTAAACTTTTCAAAAACAGACATGTGGATGATTTTCATGCACATAAAAAGAAACATAATTTTGCTATTCATAAGGGAATCATAAATCAAAACCAGAATGAAATATAATCTCACAGCAACCAAAATGGCTATTAGAAAAGTCTTCAAATGACAACCATCAAAGGATAAAATGGAACCCAGGTACACTGTTGGTGGAAATAAAAATTGATGCATCCACTTGTATAAAAGTATAAACAGTGCACAAATAACTAGAAATAGAAGCATTATATGTTGCAGCAATTCCAGTTTTTGGTATAAATCTGTAAAAACATGAAAACATTAACTTTAAAGGATATTTTACCCCAATGTTCTTTACATCATCATTTATAATAGCCAAGGATAGATGCACAAATCAACTGCCCATCAAGAGATGATTGGCTGAAGTAGATGTGAGATATAGATAACATAATAAATAGTCATTGCCATATCAAAAAATAAAATTCTTCAAATTGGAACAATGTGACTGGACCCAGAGAGTGTTGTATATATGAAAATAAATCATACAGACAAAAACACTTTAAGTTATAACTTACATGAGAAAATTAAAGATATAAGTGTAATAATCATAAAGAAACAATAACATAATCACATATATATGTGTACTGTTCCAAGTAGTGGTTTCCTTTGGGGACAGACAAGAAGGATGGGGAAGACAAAAATATGCAAGCTACTAGTTATAAATTAGAGGAGCAACAGTGCTATATTTACAGCACAGAAATATTTTAATAATTTAAATGATTTTAAAGAAATTATAGGCATATATTTTAGTAAAATGTGCATGTATGTGGGAAAAATATTGAAGAAAAGAACCCAGGAAAATAAAATATTTTGTAGTACTATGACATTAAGGGTGGTGATTTGTTCAATTTCTTTATTCTTCTTATAATGTCCTTATTATAATTTAAGCATTTAAATGAAAAAGTATATACTTTGAAAAAAGTGACATAAGTTTAAATTATTTCTGTCTCTCCCCTTAAATCTACAGTCAGTAAAACGTTCACATCTCAACAAAAATAACTACAACACAAAACAATACTCCAGAACGCATATGTACAGCTGACGTTTGGTGGGCTAAAACACATAAAGGAGGCTCTACTGAGGGAAGAGAAGATTTGGTGCCTGCAACCAAGGACCACTGACTAGGGTATCTGAGCCTACAGGTTCAGAGAACCCAGTAGAAACAGGGTCTCAGTGGTTCACACAGCTTCAGCCTCAAACTGCACCAGTACTCATGGTCACAGGTAACTAGGAGGGAGCCACAATGGAGAGAGAAATTCCATCCTTCAGACACTCAGACATTCATGACATTGTCCTAACTCCCAATTCATATTGGTGGAGACAAGTTACCTTGCAAAACTGGTCATGGGAAAGGCACTTGCCTGATTCCAATTACCCACCTGTCTTTGCATGTTTCCTCAATGTGTACACTGAGTCTTAAGGCATATCAGATAAAAGGAAGTGTTCACCATACCAGTGACAAGAGCGGCATTAACTACCAGAGAATTCTAAGAAGTGACAATGAAAGCACATCTTTTATCCAGACAGTAGTGACTGGAAAGTGCCATTTTGAAATATTATCAGAGGTAGCTCAGGTAAGTAAAACCAAAAATTGTGCAATATTGCAAACTACCAGAAAACAAAAGCAAGGTCTTCAACTCCCAATCTGTTATTTAGTGTCATCAGAGCAGTAAATTACCAAGACCATGACCAATCACAGTAAAATTATACGGCATGGTAACATACAGATACACAGACACAGACACCAAAACAGACACAGTCACACACGAGCACACACACGCACACACACACAATGTCAACCCTGCAGCAAACTTAAAGTCATGGTATATTGCCATATAATTAATAGAGACTCCAAATAGGTGTCATACAGAATCTCAATACATAAAACAAAACTCAGATAGCAGTTTAGTGAGCTTAGGAATAAATTAAATGCTGATAAGCAATACATTACCAAAGAGACTGAAACTATAAAATAACCAAACATAATTGGAGGACGAGATGAACTCAAAAACTGAGACGAAGAATGCAACAGAAAGCACTGGAAGCAGACTGCCTATGTGGAAGAGAATTTACCAAGCTGACCAATACAAAACTAGAAATGATAGAAGAGGGCAGAGATACAAGATATTAAAAAGTGAGGAAATTCTACAATAGCCATCAGACTTCTTCAGGAAATGCACTTTAGTGTGAAATCCTGGAGGGAGAAGAAAGTTAGAATGTAGCTGATGGTTTATTTAAAGAAGTAATAGTTGATAACTTCCCAAACCTGTGTAAGGAACTGATATACAAGTCCGTGAGCCAACAAAACACCAATAACTTTAAGGCAAAGAGACCTTCAAGATACGTCAGATGCAAATTGACAACTCAATGACAGAGGAAAATTTTAAACGCAGCCAAAAAATATTATAATAATCTACAAAGGAACCTCATTAGGCTTTCAGCAGATTTCTCAGCAGAAAACATTGGCCAAGGGTAAATAAAATGACATTTTCAAACTCCTGAAATAATAAACCTCTCACCCAAGAATACCCTACCTTGCACAGTTATCACTTAGGTATAAAGTGAAAATAAAGTCTTTACCAGACAAAAAAAACCTGAATGAGATGAAAAAACAAAACTGAGACACCTTATACGGGGTGCAGAAAAGAGCTCTACTAAGAAAAATAAGAGAGCAAAAATATGCAAAACATTGAACAAAATGCTAAGTAGACAACATGAGATATTTGCTACTGTTTCTTTGGGTATGTTTTTAAAAGCTTCTCTACTATATGTATTCAAGAAAGAAAAATAGGAAATCAGGGGCAATAAATATATATACATCAATCTGGTAACACCTTCACAAGAATAAATGAACTAATTTGAGACAGTAATATTAAAAGTTAAAGAGTAAAAATAAATCAATATTAAAGGAAGCTGCTATCAGCGGAAAAAGGGCTAAATTATACATGAGATGTTTTATTTTTAATTGAAGTACAGTTGATGTAGTATATTGTGCAGTTTCAGATGTACAGTTAAGGGATACCAACCTCTTTGTGGATAATATTGCATTATAAATTATGACAATATTTTTAACATTAAATTATTCTAAGTTATTGTGTATAATTCCCTGATCTATACAGATTATCTTGTTGCTTCTCTCCTTTATGTATTTTATATTATATCCCTCAATATCGTACCATAAAATTGCACTTCCCTTCCACTTTGGTAAAGATAAATGTTTTCCCATATATTTCAGTCTGCTTCAGTCTTGTCTATCTAATCTCTCTTTCTTTCTACCATATCTCTATCAATCATTCAATCAATCAATCAATCTGTCTATCTGTCTATCTATCTATCTATCTATCTATCTTTCTATCTATCATCTATCTATATATCTATCTATCTCTCTATCATTTATTATCCTTCTATCTATCTATTTATCTGCCATCTATCAATAGATAGCTATAGATAGATTTACATAGATATCTGTTATTCTTTAGATTCCAAACATAAATTATATTATATAGTTTTGTCTTTGTATAAGTTACTTCACTAAGCACATTATTTACTAGGTCCTTTCATGACGTTGAAATAGCAATGTGTTATACTATTTCATGGCTGCATTTTATACCATTGCATATTTATAGAAATATCATATCTTCTTAATTCCATAGTCTACTGTGGACTCTTGGATTGCTTCCCTGTCTTGCATATAATAAACAGTGCTGTTTTGAACATTGATTCTTCTCAATTTAGGGTGTTTTCCCCAGATTTTTCTGAGGAGAGTTATTAATGTTTCATATGGTATTTGTCTTTTAGGTTTAAAGAAATCTGACTATTGTTTTCCATAGAAGTTGTTCAAATTTACATTCCTACCAAGAGAATTCAAGAGAATTCTTACCTCCACATGGTCTCCAACACTTTCTATTTGTAGACTTTTAGATAATAGCCATTTGAGAAGTGTGAAGTAATACCTCTTTGTAGTTTTGTTTTGTAATTACCTAATAATTAGTAATGTTGAGCAATTTTATCACTTGCTTGTTGCTCATCTTTATGTTTTCATTGGAAAAATATTAGCTCAGTTACTCTGCCCTTGTTTTTGATTGGGTTTTTGCCTTTCACATTGAGTTGTGTAACCTAAATATATGTTGCATCTATTTACCTACATCTATTAAACCCTGGTCATTTGCATTGTTTACCGATATGTTCTCCAATTACACAGGCAGCGTTTTCATTTCATTGATTGTGTCCTTAGCTGTGCAGAAGTTTTCAAGTTTGTTTAGGTCCCACTTGCTTATGTTTGCTTTTATTTCTTTTACCTATGGAGACTGATATAAGAAAATATTCCTATGATATATATCCAATAGGGTATCACCTATATTCCCTTCTAGCAGTTTTATAGTATCAGGTCTTATATTTAGGTCCTTAATACACTTGGAGTATATTTTTGTATATGATGTCAGGGAATGCTCTAATTTCACTGTTTTACATGTAGATGTCCAGCTTTCCCAACACCATCCATTGACGTGACATTTTGTCCATTGTGTACTCTTGCCTCTTTTATCATAGATTCATTACTCATAGGTGTGTGGAATTATTTCTAGACTGTTTTTATTGATTATATCTCTGTGCCAATTCCATGCTGTTTTTATTCCTGTAGCTTTGTAGTATAGTAAGCTATCTGGGAGGGTAATATCTACAGATTTGTTGTTTTTCTCAAGATCATTTTGGCAATTTTTAATGGTTTCATGTAAAACAGTTATTTTTTTCTACTTCTACGGAAAACACTATAGCTATCTAACAGGAATTTGCTTAAATCTGCAGGTTTCTTTGTGTAGTACGACTATGTTAACAATACAAACTCTTTCAATCCAAGAGCACAAGACATATTTCCATTTCTTTGAATAATTTTTAATTTCTTTGTCAATGTTTTATAATTTTCAGTGTATAGACCTTTCCCATATGTGGTTACATTTATTCCAAGATATTCGAGGGGATGGGATTTTAAATAGTATTGCTTTCAACGTCCATTTTAGGGTATCTCATGATTAATGTGTAGAAATGCAAGAGACTTCTTTACATTAATCTTGTACCCTGCTCCTTTGCTGAAATTATTTATTATTCATAATAGGCAGTGTGGATCCATTAGGACTCTCTATGCAGATTGTTATGTCATCAGTACTGGCGACAGTTTTGCCTCTTTCTTTCCATTTTGCATTTCTTTTACTTCCTTTTCTTTTCCTCTTCCTTTATTGTTTTACTGTGGAACAGAAATGGTGAGAGTAGGAGCCCTTATATTTTACCCTAATTTACCCAGAAGGCTTTCAGCTTTTCCCCCTGAGAATTATAAATTGTTTTAAATGGCCTTTATTATGCTGGGAGATGTTCCCATTATACTCACATCCATGAATGTATGTTGAATTTTGTCAAATGCTTTTTCTGTGTGTATTGACATGGTCCTGTGAATTTTGTCCCTCTTTTGTTAGATATGTGTCATGCTGATTGACCTGTGTATGTTGAACCATCCTTGTGATTCTGGAAGGAATCCAACTGATCATCGTGTATAATCCTTTCTATGTATTGCTGGATTAATTTGTTGATGTTCTTTTGAGGATTTTTGAATGTATATTCATCAAGGATATTGGATTTTCATTTTTTTTTTGGTAGTGTCTTTGGTTTTGTTATCAGGGTAATGGTGGCCTTATAGAATAAATCTGGGAATTTTCCTTCCTCCTGAATTTTTTAAAGAGTTGGTGGGAAAGAGGTTTCAGTGAAGGCACCCAGGCATTTTGTTCAAGGGGTGTTATTAAAATTAAAGATTTTATTTAACTTATACTGATTCTGCTTTTCAAGTTTTCTTTTTTGTCTTTATAAAATGTTTGTAGGCTACACGTTTCTAGAAATGTATCCATTTCTTTAAGGTCGTCCAGTTTTTTGTCACGTAACTTCTCACAGTGCTTTCATAATCTTTTTTTGTATTTCTGTAATATCAGATGTTATTTCTACTCTTTCATTTCTTATTTTGTTTGGGTCCATTCTGTGTATTTCTTGATAAGCCTGGCTAAATGCTTACCAGGTTGTTTATATTTTTAAGAAAAAAACTCTTGATTTTAGGACATTTAATTTATTTTTTGATTTTTATTTCATTTATTTTCAAAGTACTCATTAAAGAATTCTTATTCTAATGCCTTTGGGTTTTGCTTGTTTTTATATCATGTAATTTTGGGTGTTATGCTTGGTCCTTTGTGTCAGGTTTTTATTGTTCCTTGTAAAAGGTCTTAATTGTTCTAAACTTACTTGATAGATTTGTCTTTGCTGCATCCCGTACATTTTATGAAGCTGTGCTTTCATTGTAATTTGTCTCTAGGTATGATTTTATTACCCCTTTGATTTCATAATTGATGTTTTATTTTTTTAAAGGGTGTGGTTTAATCTCATGTTTGTGCTTTTCCTGTTCTTCTTTCTAGAGTTGATGCATTTTTTCATAATTATGAGTATGAAAAAATACTTGCTGTAATCTATATTTGCTTAAAGTTCCTGAGGCACTTTTCATGACATAATTTGTGGTTAATTCCTTAGATAACATCCTGTGCACACTTGAAAAGTTTATGTGTTCTGATTTTCTGATGCTGTGACCAATAAACCAGTTAGGTTCAAATGATCTAATATACTATTAAGACCTCTGTTTCCTTACAGATATTCTTTCTGGTTGAACTGGCCTTCAGAATAAAGAGGTGTTAAATTCATCTACTATTATTGTTTTATAATCAGTTAATTCCTTCATGTCTACTAATATGTCTTTATATAATTTGGATCTGTGGTGTTGGGTCCATATATAATTTAATGAGTGTAATACCCTATTTTAATATTGATCTCTTTTTCATTATATAATCTCATATTTATCTTTCATTGTGGCCCTTATTTTGAAATGTATTTTGTATGAGTTTATCATTGCAATATGCACTTTCTTGTAATTTCCATGAAATATCTCTTCCATCTATTTCCAGGCTGTGTTTATCTTCCACCATAAAGTGAAACTTTTTGGGGGCAGAGGCCAAGATGGTGGATTAGAAGGATGCTCATTACTCACCATTTCCCACAAATGCACCAAGACTCACACACACAGACCTACTCAGCTAAGCAGAGAACATGCAGAACTCTGCCAGAACATTGTCCTCTTCACTATGTAAACATGTGGAAAAGCTGGTAGGAGAAAAGGAAGAAAGAAAGAAGAAAAGGCAAAACAGAGGGGGTCAGGTCCCCCAGGGAGGGAGCTGCAAAGAAGGGCTGGTGCTCATTCACTGGGTCTCCCCTCTCCAACTGAGAATTCGGAAGGATGGAGGGTGAGCCTCCAAGGCTTGGGTCTGTACAGAGTATAAGTAGGCTGACAGAACTAAGTTAAACAAGCAGAGACACCCAGATCAAAATGCAGCCCAGAAGCGGCGGGCAGGGCCATGCTGCACAAGCTGGGTGGTAGATGGGAATGGCTGCACTGTGGCAGCCAGGGGAAATGGAGGGGGCTGTGTGCCATGGCTGTGGGTGCACAGGGCAGAAAAATCTGGGCCCTCCATAAAACAATAGGGCAGATGTGCCCTGTGTGGGGAAGGGTGCATAACCATGTCTGAAAACCCACAAAAGTTTCTAGGTGAAGATAACTGGGGATCAGATACAGCCACCATACCCTCTGGTACTTTGCACCCAGGCAGCAGTGGGGGAAAAATCTGCATGCACCTCTGAGGACATAGCAACCTTAAGGGCCAGACGGAGACTTCTTTACAGCCTGAGGCAGATAGGACACTTCTGTCCTGGTTCCTCAGAAAACTTGATTCACCAAGACAAACAAGGAGCTGGGATTTGGGCCAGACCAGGGACAGGGCTGTTCCTCTGTCTTCCTGGAGCCAACTTCTGGTGTGCAAACCTGAGGCAGACAGTACAGTGACACAGAGCAGTGAAGTGACCAGCACCCTGAGGGGGAGTGTGGCCCCTCACTTTTTGGGCTGGACCGCAGCCCCTGAACATGGTGCCAGGAGATGGTGTGATGCCCACTTCTGCCTGGTCAGTCTGGAACAGCTGACTGCAGCATCCGGCAGGAGAGTGACAAACAAGCCCAAGTCAAAGAGAGCTGCTCCAGATGCAATGTTGGGGGTAAGAGCGATCAGCTTGCCGACAGACACTGGTAGCAGCAGAGTGAGGGCTCCAATGGAGGGCCTCTGATAAAATGAAGATGAGATTCCAAAACAGGATGAATACAGAAAGATTTCACATTAAATATACACAGTCACCAGGAGGACACGGACCACCCCAAAGTTTTAATCTGTTTTTAACTGTTCCATTTTTTATTAACTTCTTAATTTTTACTTCTAAGGCAATTATATACACACCCATTTTAATCCCTTTGAAATTTTTAAAAAATAATTTTATTATTATTGTTTTTCCAAACTCAGCTTCAACTTGATCTTCTATTATGAATTATACAATGTTTTCAAACTTTTGTTTATCCCTTCTTTAAAATTCTCTGTCTCTCTCTTTTTTTTTCTAAGTTGTATTACCACATAGACATTAGGTAGACAAACTCCTTTAAGACCACATTAGATAACTGATACTCCATACACCACAGTGCCAGAGAGGTAGGAGCAAGATGAACAAGCAGAGAAACCATTCCCAATTAAAAGAACAAAAGAAATTCCCTGAAAGAATGATCAGTGAAATAGACATCAATATCCTACTAGATCAGGAGTTCAGAAGAGGAGTGATCAAATGACTGAAGGAAATAAAGTATTTAGAGATACAAAATATGTCAAAAATGAAATGGAAGCTATAAAGAAGAAATGAGTAGAATATGTAAACTCGTTGACTGAGATGAGGATTGATCTAAAGGTGTTGCAATATTGACTAGATAACGCAGAGGAAAGAATTAGTGACTTAGAGGACAGGACAATTGACAGCACCCAATTAGAAGAGCTACAAGAGAAACAATAAGAAACAAATGAAAAAAGCATAAGGAATATATGGGATAATAGAAAGCATGCCAACCTTGGCATGATACAAGTTCCAGAATGGGGGAAAGATTAAAGGGGGTTGCTAAGGTGTTCATAGAAATAATGACCGAGAACTTCCCAAATTTAAATAAGGAATCAGATATCCAAGTATAGGAAGCTCAGAGTGTCCCAAAAAGGAAGAACCCAAATACACCCACACCAAGACATATAATTAAGTTGGCCATAGAAAAGGATAAAGGAATGATCCTAAAGGCAGTAAGAGAATAGCAAAGAGTGAGTTACAAGGGAATCCCCATAAGGCTCCCAGCTGATTTCACTACAGAAATACTACAGGCCAGAAGGTACTGGCAAGATATATTCATAGTCCTGAATGAAAAAAATGCTATATCGTAGGATACTTTAACCAGCAATGGTATCCTTTCTGGTAGAAGGAGATATAAAGATTTCACAGACAAGAAAAAGCTACAAGATTTTAGCAATACTAGACCCATGCTAAAAGAAATATTGAAAGGTATACTCTAAAATCAAAAGAAGTAGGATACTGCAGGAATCTTAAACACACAGCTGGAAAGGTGATAACTCATTAATCATAACTAAATTAAACATAAAATTTTTAAAAAAGACATATAAATAATTGAGAGTGGGAGAGAGAGGCAGGAAAATAGAGAATTTTTTTGTCTTTCTTTTAAAATTTTTCTTTCTCAGTAGAATGGGTTTGAGATCTTGTTACTATCAGTTTAATAAAAGCAGTTATAATAATGGTATAAAAGACTTCTATAAAAGGGTAACAAAAAGACAAAAACATATCAGGGAGTCAGTGAAACTAAATAAAATTCATGATAATTCAAAGGAAAATGACCAAACCATAAAAGGAAGATGAAACGAACAAAGAGGAAATATCAAATCAACTGCAAAGATAAGGTCAAAATGGCAATAAATAAAAACATATCATCGATTATTGTAAATTTAATGGACTAAATGCTCCAGTCAAATGTCATTGAGTGGCAGGCTGCATAATAAAGCAAGAACCTTCAATATGCTGCATACAAGAGACCCACTTCAGGGAGAAGTATACATATAGATTGAGAGTGAAAGGATGGAAAAGGGTATTCCATACAAATGGAAAAGCCAAAAAAGCAGGTGTTGCAGTACTGATTTCTGACAAAAGAGTCTTTAAAACATAGGCCATAAAGAAAGATAAAGAAGGACATTTTATAATGATTGAAGGAGTGATACAAGATGAGGATAGCACACCCGTTAATACATATGCACCAAATAGAAGAACACCTAAGTACATAAAATAATTACTAACAGATGTAAAGGGGGATTGTGATGGGAATCTAATCATAGTTGGAATTTACAACACTGAATTAACATCACTGGACCTATCACTGAGACAGAAAATGAATAAGGCAACAGAGAAGTTAAAAAATACAATAGAAATATTACACTTTGTGGATATTTTCAGAGCATTGCCCCCCCCACAAATTAGTATATACATTCTTTTCAAGTACACATGGGACATATTCCAGGATTCATGATGTACTTGGGCACAAAAGAATCCTCAGCAATTTTAAGAAGATAGAAATTACCTCAAGCATCTTTTCTGAACACAATGCCATGAAGCTAGAAATCAACAACAGAGAAACAAATGAGAACAAACGGAAAACATGGGGAGTTAACAATATGTTACTAAAAAACGAATGAGTCAAAGAAGAAATCAAAGCTGAAATGAAAAAGAACCTTGAGACAAAAGAAAAGGAAAGCAATACCACACAAAATTTATGAGACACAGCAGAAGCAGTGCTGAGAGGGGAGTTTATAGCCATACAGGCCTTCCTCAAAAAAGAAGAACAATCACAAATTAACAATTTAACCCACCAGCAGAATGAACTAGAAAAAGAAGAACAAGAAACCCCAAAGGGCAGCAGAAGGAAGGAAATCATAAATATTAGGGAGGAAATAAACAAAATAGAGATTCGAAAAATAATTGGAAAAAAATCAACCATTCCAAAAGCTGATTTTTTAAAAAAGTAAGTAAAAGCAACAATCCTCTGTCCAAACTCAAATAGAAGAAAAGAGAGGGAGCACAAATTATCAAAATAAGATAGAATGGAGAAATTAAAACAAATAAAATACAAATACAGTATATCATACGAGAATATTATGAAAAGTTTATGGAAACAAACTGGATAACCTAGAGGAGATGGAAAGTTTTCTGGAAACATACTGTCCACCAAGACTGATTCAAGACATAACTGATCCCTTGAAAATGCAGAGAACTAGAAATTAAATCAAAATAGCAATATAAAGCCTCCCTAAAAATAACAGTCCAGGACCGGATGGCTTCACCGAGGAATTCTACCAAATATAGAAAGAAGAACTCATACCAGTTTTTCCCAAACTCTTCCAGAATAATGAAAAAGAAGGAGTACACCCAAAGTCATTCTGTGAAGCCACAATCACCCTGATACCACAACAAGGCAAAGACACTACAAAACAAGAGAATTATAGGTCAATATCACTGATGAACACAGACACCAAAATCCTCACCAAAATAGTAGCAAGCAGAATCCAACAACACAGAAAAAAGATTATACATCATGACCAAGTTGGGATCATGCCAGGGACACAGGGGTGGTTCAACATATGCAAATTAATCAATGAACACAGCACATCAACAAAAGAAAGTAGCAAATCCACATGATCATCTCAATAGATGCAGGAAAATCATTTGATAGGATTCAACACACACTTATGATAAAAACTCTCACCAAAGTGGGCATAGAGGCAACATAACTCAGCATCATGAAAGCTATAGATAACAAACCTACAGCTAGTATAATACTCAATGATGAGAAAGTTAAATCCTTCCCACTAAAATCTGGGACAAGGATGCACAGTAACACCACTCCAACTCAATATAAACTTGGAAGACCTAGCCACAGCAATCAAACTAGAGAGAGAAGTAAAAGGGATGCAAATTGGAAAAGAAGTGGTAAAATTATAACTATATGCAGATAATATGTTATTATATATCGAAAACCCTGCAAGATCCAGACAAAAATTACTACAACTGATGGAATAATTCAGCAAGGTAGCAGGTTACAAGATTAAGGTTCAAAAATCAGTGATATTTCTTTACGCTAATGATTCAGATAATACTATAGAGCTACAGTCAACATGACAGCACTGTATTGGTAGGAAAACAGACATATAGGCTAATGGAATAGAACAGAGAGTCCAGAAATAAACCCACAAAATTTTGGTCAATTAATCTTTGACAAAGGAGGCAAGAAAATACAATGGAAAGGAGACAGACTCTTCAACAAATGATGTTGGGAAAACTGGACAGCAGTATGTAAATCAATGAAGCTAGAACACTCTCAATGAAGCTAGAACACCATACACAAAAATCTCAGAATGGATCAAAGACTTAAACATAAGAGTAAATACAATAAACTTCCTAGAGGGAAATGTAGGCAAAACACTATCTGATATAAGTCTCGAAAATTTTCTCATAGAAAAAATAAAAGCAAGAATAATCAAATGAGACCTAATGAAACTTACAAGCTTCTGCACAGTAATGAAACCAGAAGTAAAACAAAAACACAACCTACGGAATGGGAAATAAAATTTGCATATGAAACCAACAAAGGCTTGATCTTTAGAGTATATATGCAGCTCATCCAACTGAATAAGAAAAAATAAAAAAAACAATCAAAATGGGCAGAAAACCTAAACAAGCAATTCTCCAAGGAAGACATACAAATAATCAAAAGGCACATCAAAAAATGCTCAATATCACTGATTATCAGAGAAATGAAAATCAAAACTACAGTGAGGTATCACCTCACACCAACAACGACAAGAACAACATTAAAAACAACAGAATCCTCTTAGCAAATTAGGATTCAGGAAATATATGTCAACATAACTAAAGTCATTAATTACAGACCCACAGACAACATAATATGCAAAAGTGAAATACTGGAAGCCAAATTAAGGAATAAGATAAGGATGCCCACTCTCACCATTTGTATTAAACACAGTACGTGAAGACCTAGCAACAGAATTCGGACAAGAAAAAAAGTTATTCATGTTGGATTCAATGTCGTAAGTCTGTTATTATTTTAGATGACATGATAATCTATATAGAGAACCCTAAAGATTCTCCACACCAAAACAACTAAAACTAATAAAGACATTTAGCAAAGTAGCATGATTCATGATTAATATACAATAACTGTCACATTTCTTTACACTAAGAATGAAATATTCCATAATTTTAAAAAATCCATATGAAATCAGATCAAAAAATGATAAACCTATGAAAAAACCAAGATAATAAAATCAATAGGACACTGATAAAGAAATTTGAAGATGATGCAAAGAAATGGAAAAAAATCTCATGGTCTTAGTTTAAAGGAATTTATATTGTTAAAATATTCATACTACAAAAGATGTCTACAGATATAGAGATTCAGATTGAACTACATGATATTTTCCACAGAACTAAAAACAGTCCTATGATTTGTATGGAACTGCAAAAAAACCAGAACTGCAAAAGTAACAATGAGGGAAAAGAACAAAGTTGGATGCATAGCCCATAACCCTCCCAGATCTCAGACTATATTACAAAAATACAGTAATCAAAAGAGCACAATGCTGGAAAACAAAGAAATATCTATATCACTGGAACGGAACACAGAGACAGAAATAAAAATCACACCTATGGTCAACTAAACTATGACAAAGGAAACAAAATTATACAATGCCTAAAAGACAGTCATCATCAAGTGATGTTAAGAAAGCTAGACAGCTACATATAAATCAATGAAATTAGAACACTCCCAGAAGAGGCAAGATGGCGGAGTAGAAGGACGCTCGTAAGTCACCATCTCCCACAAATATAGCAATACCCACATCTACAGACCCACTCAGCCAACCAGAGTGCCTGCGGAAATCCGACAGAACATCGCCCTCTTCAAAAGATATAGACGCCAAAAATCTGGTAGGGGAAAAGGAAAAAAGAAAGAACAAAAGGCAAAGCAGCACGGGACGGGTCCCGCGGGGAGGGAGCGGCAAAGGAGGGCAGGAGCTCGCTCACTGGGTCTCCCCTCTCCAACTGAGAGGCCAGCGGGACGGTGGGGGAGCCTCTGAGGCTCGGACCTGTACAGAGTAGACCTTGTCTGACAGAACTAAGTTAAACGGGCACAAAGCGTTCTCCCGACACCCAGCCTGAGACGCGGGCAGGCAGCGGTGGGCAGGGCCAGGCTGCACAAGTCGGGCGGAGGACGGGGGCGGCTGCACGGAGGCAGCACCTGGGAACTGCAAGGGGCTGGGCGCCGTGGCTGTGGGTGTACAGGACAGAACAACCTGGGCCCTCTAAAACGGCAAGATTGATGTGCTCTCGGGGGAAGGGTGCCTACCCCCATCTCTGAAAACCCGCAGAAACTTTTCAGGGGAACAGAGGTGGGGCTCAGGCACAGCCGCCATATTCTCCGGTGCTGAACCCTCAGGCGGGGGCGGGGGCGAAACCTTCATCCGCATTGAAGGGTTTAGCAGCCTCAAAGGCCAGACTGAGACTCGCCTACAGCCCGGGGCAGATAGGATCCTTCCATCCTGGACCCTCAGAGAACTTGCTCCACAAAGACAAACAAGGAGCTGGGTCTTGGCTCGGAGCAGGGATGAGGCTGTCCCTCAGTCTTCCCTGAGCCATCCACGGAGCGCCGACCAGGGCGGAGCGCGCAGCCGCACAGAGCAGTGGAGCTACCAGCGGCGCAGGTAGAGGGAGAGCAGCCCCCGCCTGTCGGGTAAGAACACAGCCCCTGACTGAAGTGCTGGGAGGGGGCACGACCCGCCCTCCTACCTGTCCAGTCTACAACATCTGACTATGGCATCCGGAGGGGCAGTGACACGCCCGCCCACAGCAGAGGAAAGCTGCATCTGACCCTGTGTTAGGAGGAGGAGCGATCTGCTTGCTGACAGGTGCTGGGAGCAGCACAGAAGAGGGCGCCAACAGAGGGTTTATGAAAACAAGCTGAGCTACCAAAACAGGACTAAGACAGAAAGACTTCACATTAAAAGCACACAGACTCCAGGAGAACACCAACAACCCCCTTTTTTTTAAATCTGTTTTTACCTGTTCTATTTTCAATTACGCCCTTAATTTTTACTTCTTAATTCATTTCTATTTCTCTTGGGTTTTGATGTCCTGTTATTGATTAGATACAGGTTTCAAATACATCTATTCATTTCCCCACCGCTTCTTTTTTTTTTTTAGGTTTAAAAGGACGTCTCAACCCGATTAATACTCTTCTTCACCTTGCTCTTCTATTATTCATTATACACTGTTTTCAAACCCTCTCTCTCCCTTCTTTTAAAAATCTTTCTCTCTCTCTCTTATTTTTTTTCTTTTTTTCTAAGTTCTATTCCTAAATAGGCACTAGACAGATAAAATCCTTAAGATCCAAAATAGACAACTGATACTCCATAAAGCACAATACCAGAGAGGTATGAACAAGATTAAAAAGCAGAGAAACTTTTCCCAATTAAAAGAACAAGAGGAATCCCCTGAAAGAAAGATCAATGAACTAGACATTGATAGCCAACTAGATCAAGATTTCAAAAAAGGATTGATCAAATTGCTGAAGGAATAAAAAGAGATAGTGTTTAGAGATATAAAATATGTCAAAAATGAAATTGAAGCTATAAAGAAGAGCCAAGAAGAATGGGTAAACTCATTGACAGAGACAAAGAATGACCTAATAGCTGTGCAATGCTGAGTAGTTAATGCAGAGGGACGAATTAGTGATCTAGAAGACAGAGCAATAGAAAGCACCCATTCAGAAGAACTACTAGATAAGCAAAAAAAAAATAATGATAATAGCATAAGGGACCTATGGGATAATATAAACAATCCCAATTTTCACATAAGAGGGTTCCCAGAAGGGGAAGAAGAATCAAAGGGGATTGAAAAGGTTTTCGAAGAAATCATGACTGAAAACTTCCCAAACTTAAAGAAGGAATCAGATATCCAAGTACAGGAAGCACAGAGGGTCCCAAACAGGAAGAATCCAAATAGACCCACACCAAGACATTTCATAATCAAGATGGCCAGAGTCAAGGTTAAAGAAATGATTCTTAAGGCAGGAAGAGAAAAGCAAAGAGTGAATTACAAGGGAACCCCCAAAAGGCTCTCAGCTAATTTCTCTACAAAAACACTACAGGCCAGAAAGGAGTGGAAGATATATTCAAAGCCCTGAATGAAAAAATGATGCAGTCTAGGATACTTTATCCAGCAAGAGTATCCTTTAGGATAGAAGGAGAAATAAAGAGTTTCACAGACCAAAAAAAAAAAAAAAGCTGCAGGAGTTTAGCAACACTAAACCCATGCTAAAAGAAATATTGAAAGGGCTATTCTAAATAGAAAAGCAGCAGGATGCTACAGAAATGAGAAACTCACCACTGGAAAGGTAATAATTCATGAATTACAAATAAAGAAAACATACAAATCACTGAGAGTGGAAGAGAGAGGCAGGGAAATATAGAATATTTTTTCTTTCTTATTTAAATTTTCTAAAGCGTAAGATGGGATTGAGATCATGTTACTATCAGTTTAATAAAATCAGTTATAATAATAGGTTAATAGATTTATAAAAAAGGGTAACCACAAGTCAAAAATTTACAAGGGAGTCACAAAAATTAAATAAAATCCATGATAATACAAAGGAAAATTACCAAACCATAAAAGGAAGAAGAAAGGAACAAAGAGGATATACCAATTCAACTGCAAAGATAAGTTCAAAATGGCAATAAACACACATCTATCATTAATTACTGCAAATGTTAATGGACTAAATGCTCCAGTCAAAAGATATAGAGTGGCAGACTGGATAATAAAGCAAGAACCTTCAAAATGCTGCCTACAAGAAACCCAATTTAGGGAGAAGGACACATATAGATTGAGAGTGAAAGGATGGTAAAGAATATTCCATGCAAATGGAAAAGCCAAAAAAGCAGGTGTTGCAGTACTAATTTCAGACAAAATAAACTTTAAATCAAAGGCCATAAAGAAAGATAAAGAAGGACATTTAATACTGATTAAAGGAGTGATACAAGATGAAGATATTACACTCATCAATATATATACACCCAATATAGGAGCACCTAAGTTCATACAAGAATTACTAACAGAGATAAAGGGGGATATTGATGGGAATACAATCATAGTTGGAGATTTTAACACTGCATTAACATCACTAGACAAATCTTCCAGACAGAAAATAAACAAGGCAACAGAGAAATTAAATACTACAATAGAAAAACTAGATTTGGTGGATATTTTCAGAGCATTACACACCAAAAGAATAGGATATACATTCTTTCCAAGGGAACATGGAACATTTTCCAGGATCGATCATGTGCTTGGGCACAAAAGAAACCTCAACAATTTTAAGAAGATAGAAATTATCTCAAGCATCTTTACTGACCACAATGCCATGAAACTGGAAATCAACAACAGAGAAACAAAGGAGAAAAAAAGGAAAGCATGGAGATTAAACAATATGTTATTGAAAAACCAATGGATCAATGAGGAAATTAAAGCTGAAATTAAAAAATACCTTGAGACAAATGATAATGTAAGCACAACCACTCAAAACCTATGGGACACAGCAAAGGCAGTGCTAAGAGGGAAGTTTATAGCGATACAGGCTTTCCTCAAAAAAGAAGAACAATCTCAAATAAACAAGTTAACCCACCAAAGAACAAAAAGCCCCAAAAAGCAGCAGAAGGAAGGAAATAATAAAGATCAGAGAGAAATTAAATACAATTGAGATTAACAAGACCATAGAAAAATCAACCAAACCAAAAGCTGGTTTTTTGAAAAAGTAAATAAAATCGACAAACATCTGGCCAAACTCACATAGAAGAAAAAGGAGAGAGCACAAATTACAAAATAAGAAAGGAAAACTGAGAAATTACAACAAACAAAATAGAAATAAAGAATATCATACGAGAATATTATGAAAAACTATATGGAAACAAACTGGATAACCTAGAGGAGATGGACAAGTTTCTGGAAACATACTGTCCACCAAAACTGAATCAAGAAAAAACGGAACACTTGAACAATCCGATCACTAGAAAGGAAATAGAAATAGCAATTAAAAACCTCCCTACAAATAAAAGTCAAGGACCAGATGGCTTCAACGGGGAAATCTACCAAACATACAAAGAAGAACGCATACCAGTCCTTCTCAAATTCTTCCAGATGATTGAAAAGGAGGGAATACCCCCAAATACATTCTATGAAGCCACAATCACCCTGATACCAAAACCAGGCAAAGACACTACAAAAAAAGAGAATTATTGGCCAATATCACTGATGAACATAGACGCCAAAATCCTCACCAAAATTTTAGCAAATTGAATCCAACAACACATAAAAAAGATTATACATCATGACCAAGTGGGGTTCATCCCAGGGACACAAGGCTGGTTCAACATACGCAAATCAATCAATGTAATACATCACATCAACAAGAGAAAGGACAAAAACCACATGATCATCTCAATCGATGCAGAAAAAGCATTTGATAAAATTCAACACTCATTTATGATAAAACTCTCGCCAAAGTGGGTATAGAGGGAACATATCTCAACATAATAAAAGCTATATATGACAAACCTACAGCCAGCATAGTACTCAATGTTGAAAAACTCAAAAGCTTCCCACTAAAATCTGGGACAAGACAAGGATGCCCACTATCACCCCTCCTATTCAATATAGCCCTGGAAGTCCTACCCACAGCAGTGAGGCAAGAGAAATAAATAAATGGATCCAGATTGGAAATGAAGTGATAAAAGAGTCATTATATGCTAATGACATGTTTCTATATATAGAAAACCCTAAAAGGTCCACACAAAAGCTACTAGATTTGATTGAAGAATTCAGGAAGGCAGCTGGTTACAAAATTAACTTTCAAAAATCAGTTGCATTTCTTTATACTAACGATAAATCAACAGAAAAAGAAAGTAAAGAAACAATCCCCTTTAAAATAGCACCCAAAATAATAAAATATCTGGGAATAAATCAAACCAAGTAGATGAAAGAATTATACACAGAAAACTATAAACCGTTGATGAAGGAAAAAAAAGAAGACTTTAAAAAATGGAAAGATATTCCATGCTCCTGGATTGGAAGAATCAATATTGTTAAACTGGTCACACTGCCCAAGGCAATCTACAGATTTAATGAAATTCCTATCCAATTACCCAGGATATATTTCATAGAAGTAGAACAAATCATAATAAAATTTATATGGAACCATCAAAGACCTAGAATTGCCAAAGCATTGCTGAAGAGAAAGAAAGAGCCTGGAGGAATAACTCTCCCAGACTTCAGACAATACGATAGAGCTACAGTCATCAAGACAGCATGGTATTGGTAACAAAACAGACATATAGACCAATGGAACAGAATAGAGAATCCAGAAATGAACTCACAAACATTTGGTCAACTCATATTCGACAAAGGAGGCAAGAATATACAATGGAAAAAAGACAGTCTCTTCAGCAAATGTTGGGAAAACTGGACAGCAGCATGTAAAACAATGAAGCTAAAACACTCCCTTAAACCACATACAAAAATCAACTCAAAACGGATTAAAGACTTCAACATAAGACAAGATAAAATAAACCTCCTAGAGGAAAATATAGGCAAAACATTATCTGACATATATTTCAAAAATTTTCTCCTAGAAGAAATAAAAGCAAGAATAAAGAAATGGGACTTAATGAAACTTACAAGCTTCTGCACAGCAAAGTAAACCAGAAGTAAAACAAGAAGAAAACCTATAGAGTGGGAGAAAATTTTTGCAAGTGAAACTGACAAAGGCTTGATCTCCAGAATATATAAGCAGCTCGTACGACTCAAAAAGAAAATAATAAACAACCCAATCCAAAAGGGGGCAAAAGACTTAAACAAGCAATTCTCCAAGGAAGACATACAAATGATCAAAAGGCACATGAAAAAATGCTCTATATCACTAATTATCAGAGAAATGCAAATCAAAACTACAATGAGGTATCACCTCACACCAGTCAGAATGGCAGTCATTCAAGAATCCAAAAATGACAAATGCTGGAGAAGCTGTTGAGAAAGAGGAACCCTCCTACACTGCTGGTGGGAATGCAGGTTGGTGCAGCCACTGTGGAAAACATTGTGGAGATTCCTCAAAAGACTAGGATTAGATTTAACATATGAGCCAGGAATCCCACTCCTGGGCTTGTATCAACAAGGAAATCAAATTCAGGATGACACCTGCACCCCAATGTTCATAGCAGCACTATTTACAATAACCAAAACATGGAAACAGCTTAAATGTCCATCAACAGGTGACTGGATAAAGAAGATGTGATATATTTATACAATGGAATACTACTCAGCCATAAAATCCAACAACATAATGCCATTTGCAGCAACATGGTTGCTCCTAGAGAATGTCATTCTAAGAGAAGCAAGCCAGAAAGAGAAAGAAAAATACAATATGAGATCGCTCATATGTGGAATCTAAAAAACAAAAACAAAAACAAACAAACAAACAAAAACAAAGCGAAAATACAGTTCAGAAATAGACTCATGGACAGAGAATACAGAATTGTGGTGAGGAGGGCGGTAGAGGGTGGGAAGGGATAGATGGGGATTTCAAAATTGTAGAGTAGATAAACAAGATTACACTGTATAGCACAGGAAAATATACACAAAATGTTATGCTAAATCACAGAGAAACAAATGTGACAATGAGTGTGTATATGTCCATAAATGACTTAAAATTTGTGCTGAACATTGGAATTTGACCCAAAATTGTAAAATGATTATAAATCAATACAAAATGTTAAAAAAAAACAAAAAAGAACACTCCCACACACTGTACAAATATAAACAAAATGATTTAAATATCTGAATCTAATATATGACAAAATATAACTCCAGGAAACTAACATAGGCAAAACAAGACATAAATTGTAGCAAAATTTTCTTATGTCCCTCTTCCAAGCTGAAAACAATAAAAGCAAAATAAACAAAAAGGTCCTAATTAAACTTAAAAGCTTTTACGCAGCAAAGTAAGCAAAATGAAAAGATGAATTTCCAAATGGGAGAAAACATTAGGAAACAATTCAATTAACAAGAGGCTAATTTCAAAAATACAGACATCGCTCATAGAACTCCATTTCAAAAATCTACAAACAACTCAGCCAAAAATGAGCAGAAGACAATTCTCCAAAGAAGACACACAAATGACAAACAGGAACATAAAGATATGCTCACATTGCTAATCATTATACAAAGGGAAGACAAAAATAAAATAATGTTTTACCTCACACAAGTGAGAAGGGCTGTCATGCAAATGTCTACAAATAATAAAGACTAAGGTGGCTGTGGAGAAAAAGGGACTCTCCAACGCTGTTGGTGGGAATGAATATTGGTGCAACAACATTGGAAACTGTATGGAAGTTCTTTAAAAAATAAACATAGACCTATCATATGACGCAGCAATCCCAATCCTGGGCATATAAAAGATGAAACCTGAAAACAAAGAATCCTAGGGTAAAACATAAGAAGTACACTCTGACATTGGACTTAATTTGATTTTACATATGTTTCCTCTTGCAAGGGAAGCAGAAGCAAAACTAACAAAATATGATTGTATCACTGTAAACAGATTTACACTGCTGAAGAAATGATCAATAAAATGAAAAGTCAACCAACACAGTGGGAGAATATATTTTCAAGTGATATTTTCCAAACTAGTGTTAATATCCAAAATATATGGCAAACTCTTACCCCACAACAACAACAAAAAATACCAAAAAATCCAATTAAAAAAAGTTCATAGCAATGAACAGATAGATCTGAATCAATTTTTTGTAGAAAACATATGGTTGGCTAAATGACACATGAAATTATATTCAGAGTTATAAATTATTAGGAAAGTCATAAACCATAAATGAGACAAGAACTGACAATTGTCAGAAGGCTCTCATCAAAAAGAAAGGAACTAAATGATGGTGAGATTGTGGAGAACAAAGAACACCGTGGACACTCTTGATAGGAATGCAAAGTATTGATTCCAATGCATATATACATCAAATTTTTTTCATCCAGTTTTCTATCAAGGGATGTTGGGTGTAGGCCCCTGTCTGAAGGCTCTAGAGAATAAGCCCATGGGCTGAAATGATAAACAAGCTGTGAGGAATGTCACATATCCAGGCTGGATAAAAAATGGCCTAATCAATGTATCTAGTATGGATGGCTGGATAGCCTATGCTGGGTAAGATCCTCAGATGAGGACAAACTAAGACAGGCACAGCCGGCTGCATAAGAGATGGCCTACTTAATGAATTTCCGTGATGAACTTTAAAACAATCCTTGATCATTTAACATCCTGTGCTTACTGCAGGAGCATGGGGACATAAATAGTTTATGTTTATTCACATTGTTATAACTTAGATGATATGTGAGGCATTGTGCATGTCCTATATAAAACCTTCTTCTAAGAATCAATAAACAGAGAACTGCTTCGCTTCTCTCCACACAGTGTTTGTGTGTATATGATATCGTGCCACTGACAGGGTTAATTTAATTTGTTGGGAGTATCATAAAAGGATGTTGCATTATATACAATGCTCTTTCTGCACCTATTGAGATGATTATGTGTTTTATTTCTCATTCTATTAGTGTGGCATGTCACCTTTATTGATTTGAATATTTTGAAGTATCCTTAAACCCAGGGATAAATCCCTTTACTCATGTATGTGTATGATACATTAAATGTGTTGTTGAATTCATTTTGCCTGTGTTTTGTTGAGAATTTTGGCACATATGTTCATCAGGGATAATATTCTATATTTTGCATATAATGTCCTTTCTAGCATTGTTATGCAAATAAATCTGGCATCATAAAACAAGTTTGGAATCTTTCACCCCCTTCAAATTCTTGGAAGATTTGGGGAAGAATTGGTGAATAATTGTCTTCAAATGTATGACACAATTCAGCAGAAAATTCGTCTTGTAAATTTTTACTAGTTTGGAAAGTTTGCATTATTTTTGTACTCTTACACTCTTTTGCCCTGTTTAATTTTCTTATTTCTTCTTGATTCGGTATTGGAAGACATATGTTTCTGGAAATATGTCTTTTGTTCTAGGTCATTCAAATAGTTGGCTAGTGGTAATTTCTTATGATGATTTGCATCTCTACAACATCAGTGGTAATATCTTCTCTTTTATTTCTAATATTATCTGAGTCATTATTTTCTTAGACAACCTAAACTTTTGTCCACTTTATGTTAAAAAGAAACAGAGTTAAGTATATTTTTTATCTTTTCAACTGTTTCTCTTGTTATTTGACTTACTCTCATTCATTTAATTTTCTTCTTTATTCTTTGTTTTCACCTAGATTCTTGATGTGTAATGTTAAGAAGTGTGAATCTTTGTATTTCATTTATTATTAAATATTTTTTATTTAGTTATTATTTATTTATTTACATATTTATTCATTTATTTATCATTGAAATACTGCCATTTACAATGTGTCAATCTGTGATGTATAGCACAGTGTTCCCATACATGCATATATTTGTGTGCCTATTAAAGTTTACTTCACGATATTTAACTTACTGCCCTGTGTCATAGAAAAGAAATTTTGAAAAAATCTATTTTTATATATAGTGGATAGCTTTTATAAATCTACAGCTCCCAAATATATACTCTCGCAGCCCTTTTTGGCAGTAATCATAAAATTGTTTATTAGATCTGCGACTGTGTTTCAGTTTTGTAGATAAAATTGTAGTGTTCTCATCCAAATTTTTTTTTAAGGTTCCACATATGCCATGTCATGTATTATTTTTCTTTCTCTTTCTGGCATTTTTCAATTAGATTGACACTTTTGGGGACATCCATTTTGCTTCAAATGTCATAGTTTTACCATTTTTCATTGCAGAATATTATTCCAATGTGTAAATACGGCATAACTTCTGAATACTGTCATCTGTTGTTGGACGATAAGGTTGCTTCCATGTCTTTTGTATATAGCACTGCTAAGAACATTGGGGAGCAGAAGTCTTTTTGAATTAGACTTCCCTTTGATATATACCCAGAAGTGAGATTGCTGGATTGTATCTTAATTCTGTTTTTATTCTTTTGAGGAATCCCCATCCTGGTTTCCACAATGACTGCACCAAACTACATTCCTACCAACAGTGTAGGAGGGTTCCCTTTCTCCACAGCTTCCCCAGCATCTGTTGTTTGTGGACTTTTGAATGATGGCCACTGTGAGTATTGTGAAGTGATAATTCATTATAATTTTGAATTGCCCTTCTCTGATAATGAAACTGAGCAATTTATTTTTTCATATATCTATGTATCACTTGTATGTCTTTATTGGAGAATTGCTTTTTTAGGGCTTCTGCCCATTCTCAGATTGGGTTTCTTTTTTTTTTATTATTATTATGTTGTATGAAGTCTTTGCATTTTGGAAATTAAGACTTTGTCAGTTGCATCATTTCTTAATATTTTCTTTAATCCTGTAGGTTGTCATTTTGCTTTTTGTCTGGTTTGCTTTGCTGTGCAAAAGCTTATAAGTTAAATTAAGTCCCATTTACTAATTTTGCTCTTACATCCATTACCTGGGTTGGCTGTTCTAGGAGGTCATTGCTGAGATTTATCTCAGAGTGTTTTATGTATTAACTCTTCTAGGAGATTTACTGTGTCTTGCCTTTCATTTGAAACTTCAAGCCATTTTTTGGTTATTCTTGTGTATGGAGTGAAGGAGTGTCCTAACTCAATTGCTCTGCATGCTGCTATCCAGTTTTCCCAACACCATTTGGTGAAGAGATGGTCTTTTCTCTGTCATATTCTTGGCTACTCTGTCAAAGATTAATTGAACATAGGCCTGAAGATTTATTCCTAGGCCCTCTATTCTGTTCCAATGGTCCATATGACTTTTTCTGTATCAATATCATGTTATTTTGTTTATTGTAGCTCTGCAATATTGTTTGGAGACCTGGTGGTTTATTCCTCCAGCCTCTTTCTTTTTCTTGAATATTGCTTTGGAAATGATGGATATTTTATGACTCTGTGTAAATCTTAGGAGTATTTGTTTCAGTCAAAAAAAATGTTTTGAATAATTTGATAGGAAATCAAATTAAGTCTGTGGATTGCCTTGGGCGGTATGGGCATTATAACAATATTGTTTCTTCCATTACAAGTTCATTGGGTATCTTTCCACTTCTTCAGATCTTTTTTGAATTCCTCAATCAATGTTTTCTAGTTCTCCATGTATAAGTCATTCACCTACTTGGTCAGATTTATTCTTAAACATTTTATAGTTTTGGGTGCAGTTAAAAAAGCGGTTGTTTCTATACTTTGTTTTCCTGTTTATTAAATAGTAGCATAAAGAAATGCAATTGGTTTTCCTACATTACACTGGGTACCTTGCCCAGTTCCTTTTTTAGCCTAAGTAATTTTTTTGTGAAGCTTTTTCGGTTTTCTATATATAGAGTCATGCCTGCTTATCATGGCAATTTTACCTCTTCTTTTCCAGTCTGAATGCTTTTATTTCATTTTCTGGCCTGATCGTTGTGGCTAAGATTTCCAAGACTCTATTGAATAGAAATTGTGAGAATGGGCAAACTTGACTTGTCTCAGGTTTTTCTGGGAACGGTTTTGGTTTTTCACCATTTAGTATTTTGCTGGCTATATGTTTGTCATAAATAGCTTTCATTAGCTGAGATATGTTCCCTCTGTGCCTACTGTGATAAGGACTTTTATAGCAAATAGTGGTTAAATTTTATCAAATGCTTTTTCTTTATCTACTGAGGTGATTTTGTGGTTTTTTGTCCTCTCTTTTGTTGATATGTTGTACCAAAATTGATTGATTGATTTGCATATGTTCAACCATCCTTGTGTTCCTGGGAAATACCTAACTTGACCATGGTGTATAATCTTTTTTTACATGCTGTTAGATTTTGTTAGTTAATAATTTCTTAAAGACTTTTTCATCTGTGTTTATCAATGATATTGACCTATAGTTTTGTTTTGGGGTAGTGTCTTTGTTTGGTTTTCGTATCAGGTTGATATTGTCCTTATGGTTTGAGTTTGGGTGTACTCTCTCCATATCAATTTTTGGAAGAGATTGAGGAGGAGTGCTATGGATTTTTTCTCTCTATGTTTGGTCAAATTCCCCAGTGAATCTATTTGGGTCTGAATATTTGTTTGCAGAGATTTTTTATTTTATTGATAATTCTATTTCATTTCTGGTGATCTGTCTGTTCAAATGGTCAATTTCTTCTTAATGCAAAAATGGTGGGCTGAATATTTCCTGAAACTTCTCCACTTCTTCCTGGTTATCCCATTTGTTTCCATATAGTTGCTCATGGTATTCCCTTATATTTTCCAAATTATTTGCAGAATTTATAGTTTCTCCATTTTCATTTCTTATGTTATTTGTGTTCTCTCTCTATTCTTGTGATGAGTCTGTCCAGAGTTTTGTCAATTTTGTTTACTATTTCAAAGAATTGTTTGATTTTTTCTATTTTTAATCTCTATTTCAATTGTTTCTTCCTTGATCGTTATTTCCCTCTTTCTGTTGACTTTTGGTTTTGTTTGTTCTTCTTTTCATGATTAGTTTACATAGAACATTAGATTATTTATTTGAAATTGCTCTTCTACTTTGAGGAGAGCCTTGTCACTATGAACTTCCCTCTTAAGCCGGCTTTAACTGTATTCCATAAACATTGCATAGTGTTTTGTCATATTTCCCAAGGTTTTTTTTAAATTTCTTATTTTACTTCATCAGCTCCCCCCCTTGTTTTAGTACCATGTTGTTGAATCTACATGCTGTCATTTTTTCTCTCTGTTTTTCTGTGATTGAATTCTAGTTTCATGTTATTATACTCAGAAATGATACTTGAAATAATTTTTATCTTCTAAAATTTGTTAAGGCTTCTTCTGTGCCTGAGTACATAATCTTTCCTAGAAAACATTCCATGTGCACTGGAAAAGAATGTATATTCTGTTTTGGGGAGAAGTACTGTTATGAAAATATAAACCAAATCCAATTATTTTATCATATCTTTTAGTATCTTTGTTCCCTTATTAATTTTCTGTCTGAAAGACCAGTCTGGTGATGATAATGGGGTGTTATAATTTCCTACTGTGATTGTATTCCCATCAGTTTCTCCCTTTTCATCTACTAGTATTTGCTTTATGTATTTAGGTGCTCCTGTTGTGAGTGCATGTATCTTAATGTGTATAAAACCCTCATTTTGTATTTCTCCTTTAATCACCATATCATGTCCTTGTTTATCTTTCTCTATGGCCTTTCTTGTAAAGTCTCTTTTGTGTGAAGTCAGTACTGCTAGTCCTGCTTTCTTGTCATGTCCATTAGCATGGAATATATTTTTCCATCTTCTGACATTCAATTGATGTGTATTCCTCTTACAAAATTTGGTCTCTTGTATGCTTCAAAATGTAGGGTCTTGTTATATTATCCCATCTGACAATATATATCTTTTGATTGAATCACTAAGTGCATTAACATTTGTGATAATTATTGAGAGACTGGTGTTTATTTCCATTTTGAACATTTTCCATTTGATTTTGTATTTCCTTTTTGTTCACTTCTTTTTCTTTTTGTGGTTTGATAAGTTTTCTTTTATTATCTTGGTTTCTATTTGTCTTTGTGACTTCATTGTAAGCTTTTGACTTATGGTTAACCTCTTTTGTATGTATATTGACCAGTTATTGTATCTGTTTATTTTAACTGATAGGAATACAAATTCTAACCCATCATAAAGAGATCAGAAACAAGAAGAAAATACTCTGTATTTTCCTATTTCACTCTCTAACCCTTAAAAATTTTGATGTCCTCTTTTTAACATCATGTTTATTCTATTGTAAGTCATTGTAGCTGTTACCTTTTTAATAATGCCTTTCTCATTTCTATGGCATACTGCTTCTTTTTTTCTTAGAGTAGATTTTCATTATTTCTATTTCTGTCTCTAATTTCTTTTAGTATTTGCTTTTGTGGAAGTTATTTATCTCTCCTACTATTCTAAAGGATAGCCTTGCTTGATAAATTATTTTAGATTACAGCTTTCTTTCATTCAGGACTTTGAATATGTCTTGTCACTGCCTTCTGACTGTTGTATTTGTGCAGGAAATGTGTTTACAAATATAATGTATATAATTATATATTTATGTAAGGAATACATACAAATGAACTTAACGAATAAGATGAAAAACTATACGTTAAAAAATAGAAACCATTGATGAAGGAAATTAAAACTGATTCAAAGAAATGAAAAGATCTCTTATGTTAATGATGTGAAACTATATGGTTGAAACAACCATACAACCCAAAGCAATCTACATTTAGTGTAATTCATGTCAAAATACCCATGAGATTTTTGCATTAAATAGAAAAAAAACTTCAAAATATATATGTAACTACAAAGATCATGAGTTGTCAAAATAAACTTGAAAAAGAGTATTAAATCAATTAGTGTAATATTCTCTGATGTTAAACAGTCCTACAAAGCTTTAGTAATTTAAACAACATGATTCTGGCTCAAAAACAGACACCAATCAATAGAAGAGAATTGAGCAACCAGATATAATCCCTCACACCTATGATCAATTAACCCATGAAAAATGAAGCAAGAGTATAAAATGAAGAAAACACATTCTCCTCAATATGTAGTGCTGGGGAGATTGAAAATGTGAAACATAGATTAGAGTATTTCCTCACATTGTATGCAATCCATGAGCACAGAATATCTTTTATTTCTTTTGTATACTTATATTTATTACACCTTTAATTTATAGAACTATGTTTAGATCTTTTATTTCACTTATCATATTTATTCCTATTTTATTCTTTTTGGTATAAATGTACACACAACTGTTTTCCTAATTCCTTATTCTGATAATGTGATGTTAGTGTATAAACATGCAACATATATTTGTATATTGATTTTGTATTCTGCAAGTTTGCTAAGTTTGTTCATTATTTCTAGCATTCACTGGAGGAGTAAATGGAGTTTTCCATCTGTGTATAATTATGTCATTTGTAAAAATTCTACTGCTTGTTTACTAGTTGGAAGCCTTATATAATTTTTCTTGACTAGTTTTTCTGGCTAGGACTTTGAGTAGTGTAATTTAGGACTTGTGAAAATGAGCTACTTTTTCTTATTACTTGACCAGAGGAAAACCTTCCTGTATGTTAACATTGAACTTGATTTTTGTCATGGGTTTTTCATATATGGCTTTTATTATGTTTAGTTATATTTTATTTAAAGCAAATTTGTTAAGATTTTTTTGTATACAAAAGTTAAGATCAGTTCTGTCAATAATATTCCTACATTTTCTGAGATTGTCACTTTTGAATTCTCTGTTTTTTAATTGATGGTATCACATATATTGATTTGCATTTGTTAAATAATACTTATGAAACAGGACTAAATCAAACTTAACTATAGTTTATAATACTTATAATATGCCATGAAATCAGGTTGCTAATATTTATTTAGAATGTAATATACACATACAGAAGGTAAAATATACATTGTAGCTTGAGTGTACATTTATTTATTTAAATATTTTATCTCTCATTTTGAATTTGGCTTATGTTTAATGGAAATTATTTCTAAATAAAGAATATAACTCTTGGTAGAACTGAATTTACTACAGTTTACTGATACAGAACATAGCTATTATTTACAATTAGTGCACAAATCACTTGTCTTAAAATGCCATATTATATTAACAATGCCAACTGATTCAGGACTGGGAAACATAATGCTTCCTAAAATGCATTATGTGGTGTTTTCCACACCAACCCACATATACACTTATTTCTTTGTTTTTTGATTGTTTGTTTGCCCCTTAATGGAGGCACTGCTTATAGAACCCAGGATCTTGTGCATAAGTGTATTTATCAACATCATTTTGGAGCACTTAACAGAATCCAAAAGAGTATGGATTATAAAGATGACAGGAAAATTTATTCCTTCTAGGGACTGAAAAACCTCTGAGTGAAAGAATGGTAAAAATAAACATTTGTATGTATACAATAAGATTTTCTCTTGTGTAATTTTAAAGTAGAATATTAAATTACATTAGTTTTACATATAGCACTGAAGTACAATTAAAAACAAAAATTCCCCACTTTGAGATTTCTTAAATTTGATTGATTAAAGTTTTATAATTTTAATTCATAAATATTTACCATTTATTTATAAACATACCAAAGAAATTGACATTTATTCTGCTCATGTTTTGAATATAGAGCTACTTTTTTAAGGTACACAGATAAATAATTACTTCCATTTCCAAATCAACTTATGTTTCACTTTAATTACAAAAGATAATGAAATAGTTATAAATTTTCTGTACAAGTTTTACACAAATTTCACTTTAAATTCCAAAACTTTAAAATTATTTTATTTATTTTGAGCATTATTTATACTCTGTTCACCAAACTGGTATAAATTTGTGTACAAAAGGAAGGAGATTTTTTTATTTCATAGACCCCAAAATTAAATTATTTAAAAAGATTTTGTGGGGATAATATTTGCAGATCACACTATAAAAATAAGCATCTTATATGATTCATTTTCACTGGATGAATGAGAAGGAAACACTGGCTGAATGTTAATCTTGGGTTGCTAGGAGACCAGACGTTTTGTGATGTCACAGCTACTCAGGTTGAGAACCATTGTGATGGCCTAGCAGTTTAAATGTGCAGGCTTGCCAGAGCAGCATTTGAAGCTGTAGTGCTCAAAACCATGCAGAATAGAAAAGTAGCTGCAGAAAAAGTTATTTGAGATGGCACTTGTTTCTTCAGAAATTCAAGATAAGTTTCCTAAAGATGGGTCAACTGGCTCAGGAAACTCCAGTAGATCTCTATTTTGTGATCAAACATTCTCTGGGGACTTGGACTTGAGGTCTATGATTGAAGAAATTGATTCTCTGACTTTGTCAGAAGGATTCTTGATAAAAAGACCATGTTACACACATTGTGACTCTGAACCAGTTGGAGATAATGATTTTCGTTCTCTGAAATTTCCAAGAAAACTCTGGAAAATGTATGGGGGTGACCAATTTAAATCCATCTGGTGGGATGACAATGGATCTTCCATAGTGATTGATGAAGATGTCTTTAAGAAGGAAGTTTTGGAAAGAAAGACCCCTTTCAGAATATTTGAACCTGGAAGTATGAAAAGTTTAGTTATACAGCTAAAGCTTTATGGGTTTAGGTAATTGCAGCAGAATTTTCAAAGATCTGCTTGTCTAGCTGTCTTTATGGCAGAAGAAAAAGAAGTCTATATTTTAAACAAGGTATTCACAAAGTTTAGTTACAACTTGGTAACTTAGATATAAAATTTAATTTTGTACATCAATCTATGGTAACATAAATGGAAAGCTTTTCTGAAAATTGTATAAAACTACTAAGGCTATAATTCTTAATTTTTTATAAAAATGAGGATAGTGCCTTAAGTAGTCAAGATTATGATAAACTTTGCTAGCAACTATGAATCTTAACAGAAATCTAAATAAAGGTATTAAAGCTGTTTTCAAAAGTGGCTTTCACCGTTACTGCAAATGCTAACTTCTTAAACTTGATGACTGTATTATTTAAATGTGTATATTCGAAATAAGGAATTTCAAAAAATAGTCAGAATTGCTCATATTTTGATGATATTATCTTTGCATTGTAAACGTGAAATCTGAGGTTTTATAGGTTAGGCTTATTGTAGTCTTCTAATTTGGTTTAAAATATTACTAAAATCTTTCCACTTTGATTGTAGCTGCAATTCTACCATATTTCAAATTTTAAACGAGGCTGTCCCCAAATTTTAGTGAGAATAAAAATAAGAGTTGAGATTAAAAATGTCTCTCTGGTATCTTCATTGGCTGAAGATTTCAACAAGAAGCACTTTATAGGAGGGGGTAATATAGATAATCATAATTCTGATTTTGTGGCTGACACTAGTGGAGAAAGTGCATTTTTACCTTCTCCTAATTTAAACATGCCTCTTAACAGAAAGCCCTCTACTAGCCATATAATTGGTGATACAAATACCCCGATCAGAGGTGATTTTTCTCCTTCATCATCAGTGTCAGTTAGACCACGAGAACAAATTACAGTGGATCAATGTGCTACTTTAAATCAGTTGACCACTATCCACAGGCACTCCCAAAGCAGCTAAACTGAAGCAAATGGCTGTGCTGTGAACTTCATTACAACTACAACTTCTATTTCTCATTACAGCATCTTGTCTCCCATACAGGGCAATTATTTTGGACTGATGGTGGAGCCTTCTACTTTTCCAAATAGATATCACAACATATCTGCCAATGAAGGTCGTTTTTCTAAACTTCAACCAGGGAGCGACCCACGGTTTCCATTGCCAGTGATAGCTGATACATCAACTACCTCTCTTTCAAGGCCAACTCATCAGCTATCTTCAGTTTAATAACGTCATCCTAATTACAATTGATCTACCAGAGGACTACCAGATTATGCAGGATAGCAAAGATTAAAATTTATGATGGCAAATGTCAACATATATCTGCAATATTCTTATTTGAACAATAAACATAAATGTGTACCTGTATTGTCCTTATATTTTTTAAAATAGAGTAAAGATTTAAACACGAGACTAAGTTAGCATTTAAAGAAAAAAAGAGATATTTGATTGATATGATCATTTGATGGAACAATATGAGAGTAAATTTATATAATTTCTTGTAAGGAAGAAGAGAAAATGGAAGAATTTGGAAAAAGACAAAAACATGGAGAGAGGGAACAGTACTAAGTGGTTTCTGGTTGATCCTGGAAAGTATTTAAAGTGTTAAGTTATGATAGGTTGGAACAGGAGATAAATGCAGGAACCGGCTCAGGAGTCATGGTCTCTATTATGTCATCCCTGGAATCATAACAGTCACATGATGTAATCTCAGATGGCACATTCAGCATGAGGTAGAATTTAAGAAGTAATTTTTTCTATGGTCTTCTTTGTGCCGTTCTCAATGCATTTCAATTGGTGCTTTCTTTTCCTCCCCTCAAGGGTCTGCACTATATTTTCTAGTGAAAATTTAATGTTGCTTTTATGTTCCAGCCAAAGATATGCTTACGTCCTCAGAGGGGCACTTAAAGCATTTCCAAATCTAAGTCCACATCTCAACATAGTTTAGTCATTTCTTTATAGATCTGGCATCTGGTTACCTTGGAATATCTTTATGTTTCACTGTATCTGGAGATATATCCAGGCAAATGCTTGTCAACCATATTAACTCCAACCTCAAAACTGTTGCTCCATCTCATCCTTGGACTTAGGATGTCCTCCATTTACCTACTTAGATTTTCCCAGTCTCAGCACAGAAACCACCTCCTCCAGATGTTTTCTATCCAACTTTCCTTCTCTAACTTGGATACCAGCACTGTAAGCACAACACGTGCCACAAGATGCATTTTATTATTTAGTGAATGAAAAATACATGTTGATTTTAAGCAAAATCTACTTTCCTGAAACAACAAAACTCTCATGGTTTTCAAACTATTTCGTTATGGTCTTTACTCTTCACCACAAACTAGCTCTTTTCATAGCCCATGTACTAGTCATTCAAGACAGTAGTGGAGGTAGGTACAGGAGACAAAGTATTATTTTCTTCTTAATTCATGCCTCCAGAGGCCTAAAGCATTCCATTCTCATTTGCTGGATTTTTTCCTGTCTCTTCATCACCCACCCACCCCAAAATAGCTGATTCTCTTCCCCATACCAATAACTATACTGCCTTCTAATTAATTTACTTCTTAGAGTCAGAGCTTCGTCCAGAAGAGACAGTGCCATTGCATATATTTAATACAGGTTTATAGACACCACACAAATTTTGCCACTTCTAACCTTAACACAGGAAGTATCTAAGAGGTACTAGAACCTTGGTAGTGGTGGTCATATTCAGAAACTAAATAGCAATCTAAAATGTGCGGACTTTAAGGAGGTGAGGGTGGTAGAATTTAAAATTTGTCCAACTGCAAGAATATAAAATTTCTGCAGATATTAAGAAATATAAAATATTCATGGAAGACTATGAGTAATTCCCTTTTACTTAAAATAAAAGGTGAAGCATTTTCAGAATGTGAAATGCCCTGAAATGCTGGAAAATTTGTAGGCAATGTCAGGGTATCTAAGGCTTCTGGTCATAATCATGCATCCAGTGTCAGCTGATAAGACTGAAATGGCAATATTGAGTCCTAAAAATGTGTCACCAATTGGGAATAAAGCCTTTGATAATCTTGAGAATTGGCAAATGGGCCAGGGTAAGCTCACGCAACATTCCGCCAATATGTCCTTTACCAAGAGAAGAAAAGAGACCACTTGCAGTAGGAGATCTGTGTATGGACAGCAGTGGTTGTTCCTACAACATAAACATCAAGATTTTAAGTTTGTCAGCACAAATATGATGGTGGCTATGTTGTTGTTTACATTAGCAGTCTGGGGTTCAGATGGGATGGTTCAGCAGCTAGTTTCCACCTCTCTTATTAGACAGTGGGTCTTACCGTGATCATCTTAACAACGTTCTATACTGATAAGTCAAAAGCAACAGTTTACTTTCAAAATTAGAAATCCTAAAGAAGAATATTATTTGTTAGTCTATCTGTTGTTTTCTACCTGGGAAAAGCTAGACTATTGGCAAAGTACAAAAGTTGGCTGGTGTTTGAAAACTATTCCCTGAGTTCTGCCCACTGAATTCTTCCCACTAAATACTACAAATCTGTCTACCACTGTGTGTGTGTGAAGATGGATTGTTAAGCATTAACTAAGCTTGTCTTAGTTGAGCCATCAGTGAATTATTCATCTGCATCTGGCAGAATCTCTGTGAATTAAGAATTTCACTGAGCCATCAGATTTTCTACCGATCAGGGAGAGGTAGATTATAATTCTCCCAGTGTATTAATTATTACCTGTTCATTGAATCCTGAGCTGATGTTAGGGTAAAACCACTGAAACCTTTAATTTGACTGAGGCATATACATTCTCCAGTCCCCAGAGCCCAGCACAGGACTGTGTCTCCTTTTTAATTTAAGCTTATATCTTAGTGTTTTTTCTTTTAATTCTCATTGTTGGCACAACTTAGTTTTGCTTTGAACACACGTTGACTAATTTATAGAGACTGAACAACTGACTTATTCCTGTTTTCCTAGAAATTGCAGTAACATTACTTTCCTTGGACTACCTGGAATAGAGTGAGTGCAGTCATCATTTTGAAAGCAGCCCTCAGTCCTAATAATGCAGAACCTTTACACTTCTTTGCCCAGCACTTGTGCAAGATTGTTTGTTGTGGATCTCAGGGATTTTCCTCACATCCCCAAATGCAACAATGAGAAAACACCACATTGTTATCCAAAATCAAACATTTGCCAGTATTGCATTCCCATTGCAAAACAGTTAAGAATTTTAGGAGTTCTGAGATTTTACCATGCTGAGATGTTTACCAACCTAGCATGTTCCTTTCTTACTGATGATGTCATGTAGATGAGACAATATTTCAGACACAGTGAACTTTATCACTCACCGCAATAGCAGCCAGGGTTAAATTTTGCATACATTCCCTACTCTCAGATTAATACACAGAGTGAACTATTCAAACCTACAGAAGCAGTGGGCTGTTAACAAAAAGAAAGTTTAAGGCATGATAAAACACTAATTATATTGGTATCTTTATGTATTATTTATTAGAATCACTTGTTTATTAGTATCTTTTCCTAGGATAAGTATATCATGACTCAACTTTACTTGCTGCAGAAATAATCATGAGAAATGACATGGGAAAAAATGAACATTGACTTTCCATTTTTCCTCCTGCTTCTATTGAGATATAATTGGCAAAGAACATTAAGTTTAGGTGCACATGAGAGTGGTTTGATTTACAAGTATAATGAAATAAATATCATAGCAACTTTAGGGAGAATTCATTATCTAATTTAAGTACAATATTAAAGAAATACAATTTGTATTTTGGTTGTGATGAAAAACCTTAGGGTCTACTCTCTTAACAACATTCATATATAACAAAAAGCAGTATTAATTGTAATTTTTATGTTACTATGGGGCATCCCTAGAACATGTTTATTTTACAGCTGGAAGTTTGTTGCATTTGAGTGCATGAATCAAATTCTCCTTTCCCAACCCCTGCCTGTGTTAACTACAAGTCTATTTTTTTCTATAAGTATGTTTCCTTTTGAAGTGTACATTTATCTACAAACTGTATTAGTTTCTCTTACACATCATACTCTTTGCTATTTTTAGTACATTTCAAACTGATCACCAGAATATATCTAGTTATGATATGTTGCTATTTAAAGATATTTCATAGTTATTTACTATTCCCCATACAGCACATTTCTTGTCCCTGACTCATTTAATTTGCAACTGGAAATTTTCTCTCTTAATTTTTGTCAAATATTTATTTTTCCTCAACCCATTTCTCCCCTTCTGGTGAACAACCAGTTACTTTGTATATCTATATCTCCTTTTATGCTGTGTAATTTTCATTTGATTTAAATTCCAAATACGAGTAAAATCATACAGCATTTGTCATTCTCTTTCTGACTTATTTCAATTAGCATATTACCCTCTTGGTCTACCAATTTGTTGCAAATGAAGAAGTTACACTTTTTATAGCTGAGTAATAACCTATTGTATTTTTATCTGTTTGTGGGCATATATATGCATATATATTTATATATACTTATATATATAAATATAGATAAATCTATGAAATATAAAAATAAAAAATAGATGGGTAGTTATATATACTATGAACACGCATTTTCTTTATCCATCATCTATTGATGAGCAATTAATTTGCTTCTATATCCTGTCTATTTTAAATAATGCCGCAGTGAATAAAGGTTTGAATTTATCTTTTCTAGTTAGTGTTTCTATTTTCTTGGAATAAGTATCCAGATATGGATACGTTGGATTATATTTTTAATTTTGAGAGAAAACTGCATACAGTTTTCCAGTGTCAGCGCCAATTTACACTCAGTCCTGCAGTGCATCAGGTTTGATTTTCTTACATCCTCACCAACACTTATATTTGTTATCTTTTGGATTATAGTCATTCTGAAAGGACTGATATAAAATCTCACTGTGTTTTGGACTTGCATTTTTCTGATGGTTAATGATGTTAACCGGTTTCATATGCCTGTTGGTAATCTTTCCCCAACTGTATATTCATTTTTTGTAATGGGCTAAATGACCATAACTGTCTGATTTCATTTTTAGGCATTCTGTGTGTTCCATTATTCCCTTTGTTCTGTGCCCCTACCATATTCTTTTTATTACTGTAGATTTGTATTATAGTTTTAAATCAGGGAAAGTGATACATCCACATATTTCTTTGTAAATTATGTTTGTGTTATTGTTTCTTTTCTTTTCTTTTCTTTTCTTTTTTTAGTGATTTCAAGTCTTTTGTGTTTACATGTAAATTTTAGAATTATTTATTTTTAAATTCTGAAAATACCCTTGGTATTTTGATAATCACTGAATTTAATTAGTGTATTTTCTTGGCTAGTACTCTCATTTAAACAATATTTTGTTCCTCATCAATGAACAAAGTATATCTTTTCATCTGTTTGCATTATCTTCAGTTACTTTTATAAATATTTAATAGTTTTCTGTGTACAGCTCTTTTACCTCCTTGGTTGGATATATTTCCAGGTTTTTTTTTTTTTTGTAATGCAACTGTAATGAGACAGTTCCCTTACTTTGTCTATCTGTTAGCTTGCTGTTAGTGTGCAGAGATGCAAGCTTTCTGTATGTTAATTTTACATTCTGAAATTTAATCAAATGCATTGATAAACCCTAGTAGTTTTGAGGTGCCATCTATGGATTTCTGTTTAAAGTATGTCATCTGCACACAGATACATTTACTCATATTCTTCATTTTCTATATTATATTTACATTAACTTTGGATAGCTATGGCTAGAATTTCCAATATTATTCTCAATAAAAGTGGTAAGAGTGAGCATTCTTGTCTTCTCCCTGCCCTTAAAGGAGATGCTTGCAGCTTTTAATCAGTGAGTGTCATGTTAGCTGAGATCTTGTCATGTATTACCTTATCTGTGTTGAGGTATGTTTCCTCATGCCCAATTTGAGGAGAAACTTAGTCACAAAGAGATACGGAATTTTTCGAAAAATTTTATGTCTCTATTGATTTGACCATATAATTTTTATTCTTCAATTTGTTAGTGTGGTGTATCATATTAATTAATTTGTGGGTAATGAATCACTTTTGCATCCCTGGAATAAAATGGACTTAATCATAATGTATAATCCTTTAAATGTATTTTTTGCTTTGCTAACAATTTAGTGATGATTTTTAAAACTATGCTTATCAGTAGTATTTAACCTGTTGTTTTTTGAGGTATTTGTTCAGTTTTAGTAGTAGTGTGATACAGAAAGTTGGGGTAGGACGCCTTCCTTCCTCTGCATATTTTTGGAATTCTCTGAGAAGTATAGGTGATAGCTGTTCTCTAAATGTTTGGCACAAATTACCTGTGAAGCTGTCTATGCCTGGAATTTTGTTTCTTGGGAGATTTTGTTTAATTACTTATTAATGTCATTAGTGGTAATCTTTTCATATTTTCTATTTCTCATTCCATCCTGGAGATTATGTGTTTCTCAGAAATTGTATATTTCTTCTAGGGTTTCCATTTTATTTACATAAAATTAGTTGTATCTTCTTATAATGCTTTTTATTTCTTTGATATAAGCTGTAACTTCTCATTTATTTCTGAGCTTATTAATCTGAACTCTTTTATTACTCATGAGTCTGGTTAAATTTTATCCATTTTATTTATCTTTGAAAAGACATTATTATTTTGATTGAATATTTGTATTTTTAATCTTTATTTTATTTATGAATGTTCTGACCTTTCAGTTGTCTTTCCTTCTACTAACAAGTTTGTTTCAAATTTTCTACATCTTCAGTTTGTACGATTATGTTATAAGAGAGAGATGTTTCTTATTTGTATAAGTGGGATTATTTTGCTATAAGCATCCCTATTAATACTGCTTTTGCTATACCCCATGGACTTTTTTTTTGTCATTTTTCTTTATATATATTTCTTTTGATTTATACAGCAATACATTGTTTGTTTAATATTATATGATTTATCCTCGACATTTTAGTGTTTCTCTTAGGTTTTTTCTTTTAGTAAATTTCTATTCTCACAGAATCCATATGTTTCTTCACAAAACAAGGAGAAAAATAATAAAATTTATACAAAAACTGGAAAGAACCATTTTTCTAAAATTATCTTTGAAAAATGAACTAAGTTGTGGGTATTATCCTCCCTAACTTTAGAACATACTACAAAGATACAGTAATCAAAACATCAAAATATATCACTAAAAGAGACACATACATTAATGGAACAAAATAAAAAGTCCAAAAATATGCCCACACACATAAGCTCAATTAGTCTACAATGAATGAGGCAACAGTATACAATGGAAAAAAAGGCAATCTCTTCAAAGACTAGTTCTGGGAAAACAGAATATTACATGTAATAGAAAGATGTATGAGCACTTCCTTCCATAGAATACACAGTAACATAAAAATGGATTAATATCCTAAATGCAAAACCTGAAAATATACAATTTCTGACCATGAACAGGAGCATAACTGCCTTTGAGAAAAATCATAGCAAAATTTATTTTTGATCTAACTCGTAAGTTAAAAAAAGGAAAAATAACAATAACAGTTTTTACTATTACTGGGAAAAAATAGATATAGTATGTGATACAGGGATTCCACTTCTTGTATAAGTGTGAAGTGCAAAGCCTTTTGCAAAGCAAAGGAAACCTTCAGCAAGATTTATGACAACACACAGAATAGAAGGAAGAGTTTCACACAAGGAAACCAACATTTAGTTAATATCCATAATATATATATGTAGCATATTACACCCAATATTTAAAAAGCAAAGACCCCAAAATAAAAACAGTTTAAGGATCTTCATGGAAACTTTTCAAAAACAGACATGTGGATGATTTTCATGCACATAAAAAGAAACATAACATTGCTATTAATTAGGAAATCATAAATCAAAACCAGAATGAAATATAATCTCACAGCAACCAAAATGGATATTAAAAATATTCTTCAAATGACAAACATTAATAAGAATGTTGATTAAAGGGAACCCAGGTACACATATGGTGGAAATATAAATTGATGCATCCACTATTATAAAAGTGTGGACACTGCTAAGAAAACTAGAAATAGAAGCATCATATTTTCCAGCAATTCCAGTTTTTAATATAAATCTGAAAAAAATGAAAGCATTAAATTTAAAGGATATATTACCCCCAATGTTCATATCATCATCATTTATAATAGCCAAGGTATGTAGCACAACTCAACTGCCCATCAACAGATGATTGGCTGAAGTAGATGTAAGATATAAATAACATAATAAATACTTAGTCATTGTCATATCAAAAAATAAAATTCTGCCTTTTGGAACAATGTGACTGGACCCAGAGACTGTTGCACACAGGAAAACAGGTCATACAGAGAAAAACACTCTACATTACCACTTACATGAGGAAACTAAAGATATGAGAGAAATAATCATTAAAAAAATAGAAACAGAATCATATATATATGTGTAGTGTACCAAGTACTGGTTTCCATTGGGGACAGGAAGATGGATGGGGAAGACAGAAATATGCAAGCTACTAGTTATAAATTAGAGAAGCATCAGGGCTATATTTACATCACAGAGAAATATTTTAATAATTTAAATGATTTTAAAGAGTTTATAGGCATATATTATAGTAAAATGTGCATGCATGGGGGAAAAACATTGAAGAAAAGAACCCAGGACAAACAAAATATTTTATAGTACTCTGATATTAGGAGGTGATTTGTTCACTTTCTTTACTGTTCTTGTAATTTCCTTATTAGAATTTAAGCTTTTAAATGAAACAGTATAGACTTTGAAAATAGTGACATAAGTTTAAATTATTTCTGTCTCTCCCCTTAAATCTACAGTCAGTGAAACTTTCACATTTCAACAAAAATAACTACAACACAAAACAATACTCCAGAGCACACGTGTGCAGCTGAAGTTTGATGGGCTAAAACACATAAAGGTGGCTGAACTGAGGGAAGAGCAGAGCTGGTGCCTGCGACCAAGGCCCACTGACTGGGGTATCTGAGCCCACAGGTTAAGAGTACCCAGTAGAAATAAGGTCACAGTGGTTCACACAGCTTCAGCCACCAAGTGCACCATCACTCATGGTCACAGGTAACTAGGAGGGAGCCACAATGCAGACAGAATTTCCATCCTTTAGACACTCAGACATTCGTGACACTCTCCCTACTTCCTATTCACAGTGGTGGAGACAAGTTTCCTTGCAACATTGGACACGGCAAAGACACTTGCCTGATTTCAAATTCCCACATGTCTTTACAACTTTCCTCAATGTGTGGACTGAGTCTCAAGGGATATCAGATAAAAGGAAGGGTTCACCATACTAGTGACAACAGTGGCATTAACTACCAGAGTTGTCTAAGAAGTGACAATGTAAGCAATCTTTTATCCAGACAGTAGAAACTGGAAAGTGCAATTTTGAAATATTGTCAGAGGTAGCTCAGGTAATTAAAACCAAAAATTGTTCAATATTGCAAAATACCAGGAAACAAAATCAAGGACTCCAAATCCCATTCTGTTTTTTAGTGTCATCAGAACAATAATTTACCAAGTTCATGACCAATCTCAGTAACATTATAAGGCAAGCACACACACAGATAGACAGAAACAGACACTGACACAGACACACACGTGCACGCACACACACACACGCATGTACACACACACAGAAAATATCAACCATACAGCAAACAAACTTAAAGTCATGGAATATTGGCTTATAACTAATAGAGAATCCAAAGAGATGTCATACAGAAACTCAATACAGAAAACAAAACTCAGAAAGCAGTTTAGTGAGCTCAGGAATAAAATAAATGGTGATAAGGAATACATTACCTAAGAGACTGAATCTATAAAATAACCTAACATTATTGGAGGACCAGATGAACTAAGTAAATGAGATGAAGAATACAACAGAAAGCACTGGAGGAAGACTGTCTTTGTGGAAGAGAGATAAGCAAACTCACCAATACAAAACTAGAAATGATAGGAGAGGGCAAAGATACAAGATATTAAAAACTGAGGAAATTCTACAATAGCCATCAGACTTCTTCAGGAAGTGCACATTAGCGTGAAATCCTGGAGGGAGAAGTAACTTAGAAGGCAGCTGATTGTTTATTTAAAATATTAATGGTTGATAACTTCCCGAACCTTGGTAAGGAACTGATAAACAAGTCCATGAGCCAACAAAACACCAATAACATTAAGACAAAAATACCTCCTTCAAGATACGTTATATGCAAATTGGCAAGTCAGTGATGCAGTAAAATTTTAAAGGCAGCCAAAAAAATTTTGATAATCTACAAAGGATCCCCCATTAAGCTATCAGCAGATTTCTGAGCAGAAAACATATGCCAAGGGTAATTAAAATGACATTTTGAAACTACTGAAGTAAGAAATCTCTCACCCAAGAATACTCGAACTTGCACAGTTATTACTTATATATAAAGTGAAAAAAAAGACTTTACCAAACAAACCTGAACAAGATGAAAAAAAAACAAAACCAAGACACCTTAAAAGAGGTGCATAAAAGAGCTATTCTAAGAAAAATAAAATGGCAAATATACGCAAAACATTGAACTAAAGCAGGGACCACGAGAAAGTTGCATCAGTTTCTTTGGGTATGTTTTGAAATGTTACTATTCTATATGTATTAAAGAGAGTAAAATAGGAAATCAGATGCAATATATATAGATACATCAATCTGGTAACATGTTCACAAGAGTAAAAGAAATAATTTGAGTCAGTAATCATAAAAGTTAAAGAGTAAAAATAAAACAATTTTAAAGGAAAATGCTATCAGCCGAAAAGGAACTAAATTACACATGAGGTGTTTCATTTTTAATTGAAGAACAGTAGATGTAATATATTGAATAGTTTCAGATATACAGCATAGTGATTCCAACCACTTTGTAGATTATATTGCATTGTAAATTATTACAATAATTGTAACATAAAATTATTATAAGTTATTGTGTAAAATTCCTTGATCTATACAGATTATCCTTGTTGCTTATCTCCTTTATGTATACTACTTTGCATCTGTTAATGTCCTACCATTAAATTGACTTTCCCTTCCACTTTGGTAAATATGAATTTTTTCCCATATCTTTCAGTCTGCTTCAGTCTTCTCTATCTAATCTCTCTATCTCTCTACCATGTCCCTATCAAACTATTTATCTATCTATCTATCTATCTATCTATTTATCTATCTTGTATGTATGTATCTATCCTTCTATGTATCTATTTATCTGTCACCTATGAATAGATTGCTATAGATAGATGTACACAGAGATTTGTTATACTTTAGATTCTACATATAAATTATATTATATTCTTTTGTCTTTGTCTAAGTTAATTCACTAAGCATAATATATACTAGGACAATTCATGATGCTAAAATAGCAATGTGTTATACTTTTTCATGGCTGAGTAATATTCCATCGCATATTTATAGATATTTCATATCATCTTAAGTCCATAGTGTACTGTGGACTCTAGAATTGCTTCCCTGTGTTGCATATTATAAATAGTGCTGTTGTAAACATTGGTTCTTGTCAATTTATGGTTTTTTTCCCCAGATTTTTCCTAGAAGAGATATTACTCTTTCATATGGTAGTTCTCTTCTGGTTTTAAATAAATCTGAATACTGTTTTCCATAGAAGTTGTAACAATTTACATTTCTACCAAGAATATACAAGAGATTTCTTACCTCCACATCATCTCAAACACTTTCTATTTGTAGACTTTTTGATAATAGCCACTGACCAGTGTGAAGTGATAATTCATTGTGGTTTTGAAATGCAATTAACTAATAATTAGTAATGTTGAACATTTTTATCACTTGCCAGTGACTCGTCTGTATGTTTTCTTTGGAAAAATATTAACTCAGGTACTCTGCTCTTTTTTTTAATTGGGTTTTCTTTTTCACATTGAGTTGTGTAACCTAAATCCATGTTACAACAATTAAACTTCATCTATTAACCCCTGCCCTCTTGCATTGTTTGCAAATATGTTCTCCAAACACACAGGCAGTGTTTCCATTTCATTCATAGTTTCCTTACGTATGCAGAATTTTTCAAGTTTATTTAGGTCCCACTTGCTTATTTTTGCTTATATTTCTTTTACCATAGGAAACTGATATTAGAAAATATTCCTATGATAGATATCCAATAGAGTACCACCTGTATTCCCTTCTAGCAGAATTAAATTATCAGGTCTTACATTTAGGTTCTTAATACACTTGGGGTTTATTTTTGTATGTGATGTCAGGGAATGCTCTAATTTCACTGTTTTACATGTAGAAGTCCAGCTTTCCAAACACCACCCACTGACGAGAGTGTCTTTTCTCCATTGTGTACTCTTGTCTCTTTTATCATTGATTCATTGCTCATAGGTGTGTGGAATTATTTCTAGGCTCTCTATCTGTTTTTATTGATTATATCTCTGTGTCAATGTCATGCTATTTTTATTACTGAAGGGTTGTAATATAGTAAGGTATCCAGGAGATTTATACCTCTAGATTTGTTGGTTTTTCTCAAGATCATTTTGACAATTTTAAATGGTTTCATGTAAAACTTAAAGTTATTTATTTTCTGGTTCTGTGGGAAATACTACAGCTTTGTAATAGGAATTGCACTAAATCTGTAGGTTTCTTTGTGTAATACGGCCATGTTAACAATATTAACTCCTTCAATCCAAGAGCACAAGACATCATTCCATTTCTTTGAATCATTTTTAATTTCTTTTCCAATGTTTTTTAATTTTCAGCATTTAGATCTTTCATATATGTGGTTACATTTATTCCAAGATATTCGGGGGGATGGGATTTTAAATAGTATTGCTTTCAACGTCCATTTTACGGTATCTCATGATGAATGGGTAGAAATGCAAGAGAATAATTTACATTAATCGTGTACCCTGCTCCTTTGCTGAAATTATTTATTGTTCATATTAGTCTGTCTGGAGCCCTTAGGACTCTATGTAGATTGTTATGTCATCAGTACTGGTGACAATTTTACCTCTTTTTTTCATTTTTCATTTATTTTATTTCTTTTTATTTCCTTTTCCTTTCTTCTTTTACTATGGAACAGAAGGGCTGAGAGTAGGAATCCTTGTCTTGTTCCTGAATTTATCCAGAATCCTTTCAGCTTTTCCCCTAAGTATTATAAACTGTTATAAATGTCCTTTAGTATGTTGAGAGATGTTCCGATTTTACTCACTTTCATGAGAGTTCTGATCATGAATATATGTTGAATTTTGTCTAATGTTTTCTCTGTGTCTATTGACACGGTCCTGTGAATTATGTCCTTCCTTTATTAAATATGCGTCATGCTATTGCTATGTGTATGTTATACCATCCCTGTGACTCTGGAAGGAATCCAACTGATCATCTTGTATAACCCTTTCTATGTATTGCTGGATTAATTTGTTGATTTTTTTTGAGGATTTTTGAATGTACATTCATCAAGGATATTGTGTTTACATTTTCTTTTTTTTTTTTTTTGGTAGTGTCTTTGGCTGGTTTTTTTTAACATGGTATTCATGGCCTCATAGAATAACTTTGGGAATTTTACTTCCTCCTACATTTTTTGAAATAGTTGAGAGGAAACAAGTTTTAGTGAATTCATCCAGGCATTTTGTTCAAGGGATGTTTTTAAAATTATAGATTTTATTTAACTTATACTGATTGCTTTTTTCAAGTTTTCAGTTTTCTCTTTATTCACTTTTGGCAGACTGTACGTTTCAAGAAATATGTCCATTTCTTTAAGGTTGTCCAAATGGTTGTCATGTAACTGCTCAGAGTGCTTTCATAATCTTTGTTTGCATTTCTGTACTATCAGGCATAATTTCTACTGTTTCATTTCTTTTTTTGTTTGGGTCCACTCTTTATTTGTTGATAAGCCTTGCTAAATGTTTATCAATTTGTTAATATTTTTAAGAAAAAAAGCTGTTGATTTTATGATTTTAATTTATTTTTTAACTTTTATTTTATTTATTTTCTACTGAAACATTAAAGATTTCTCATTCTACCACCTTTGGGATTTGTTTGTTCTTATTTCTGGTAATTTTGTTTGGTAAGCTTGGTCCTTTGTGTGAGGTTTTCCTTTTCCTTGAAGAAGGCCTGAATTGTTCTAAACTTCCCTCTTATGATTGCTTTTGCTGCATCCCATACACTTTATGAAGCTGTGTTTTCACTGTAATTTGTTTCCAGGTATGATTTTATTATCTCTTTTATTTCGTCATTGACCTTTTTTTATTTAATTTTTTTAAAGGATATGGTTTAATCTCATGTATGTGCCTTTCCTGTTCTTCTTTCTATAGTTGATGCATAGTTTCATACTTTTGTGTATTGAAAAATTTTTTCTGTAAACTATATTTGTTTAAATTTCCTGAGGCTCTTTTCATGACATAGTATGTGGTTAATTCCTTAGAAAACATCCTGTACACACTTGAGAAGCTTATGTGTTCTCCATTTCTGATGCAGTGTCCAATAACTCATTTAGGTTCAAATGATCCAATATGTCATTAAGACCTCTGTTTCCTTACAGCTCTTCTTTCTGGATGATATGTCCATCAGAATAGCGAGGTGTTAAACTCATAAACTATTATTTTTTATAATGAATTAATTACTTCATGTCTACTAATATTTCTACTTATAATTAGGATCTACAGTATTGGGTCCATATATAATTTAATGAGTGTAATACTCTATTTTTACATTGATCTCTTTTTCTTTATTTAATCTCATATTAATCTTTCATTGTGAACCTTATTTTAAAATGTATTTTGTATGATTTGAGCATTGCAAGGTGCACTTTCTTGTCATTTCCATCAAATAACTTTTACTTTTATTTCCTGGCTGTGTTTATCTTCCACCATAAAGTGACAATTTTTTGTGGGGGAAGACAAGATGTTGCAGGAGAAGGATACTCATAGCTCACCCTTTCCCTCAAATGCACCAAATCTCATCCACAGACCCACTCAGCTATCCAGAGAATCTGCAGATCTCTGATATAACATTGTCCCCTTCAAAAGATAAAGATGCAATAAATCTGGCAGGAGAAAAGGAAGAAAGAAAGAAGAAAATGCAAACAGATTGGGACAAGCTCCACAGGGAGGGAGCAGCTAAGAAGGACAGGCATTCATTCACTGTGTCTCCCCTCTCCAACTGAGAGTTTGGCAGGATGGAGGGGGAGTTTCCAAGCCTTGAATCTGTACAGAGTATAAGTTGACTGACAGAACTAAGTAACCAGGCACAGACACCCAGCCAAAATGCAGCCAAGAAGCTGGGGGCAGGGCCATGCAGCATGAGCTGGGTGGACGTTGGGGATGGCTGCACTGAGGCAGTCCTGGGGAATGCATGTTGCTGTGTGCCATTGCTGTGGGTGTACAGAGCAAGACAACCTGGGCCCTCCATGAAGCAACAGGGCAGATGTACCCTGTAGGGGGAAGGGTACTTAGCCATCTCTGAAAATCTGCAAACGTTTCTAGGTGAAGAGAGTTGGGGTTCAGACACAATACCTTCTGGTGCTTTGCACCCAGGCAGCAGTGGGTGCAAAATCTGCATCCATGTCTAAGGATTTAGAAGCCTTAAGGGCCAGATGGAGACTTCTCTACATCCTGAGGCAGATAGGATTCTTCTAACCTGGTTTCTCAGAGAACTTGCATCACCAAGGCAAACAAGCAGCTGGGTTTTGGGCCAGATCAGGGACAGGGCTGTTCCTCAGGCTTCCCTGAGCCCACTTCCGGTGTGCAAAACCAAGGCAGATCGTACAGTGGCTCACAGCAGTGGAGCAACTGGCACCCTGATGGGGTGTGTGGCCCCCCAAATTTTGGGCTGGAATTCAGCCCCTGACCATGGTGCTAGGAGAGGGCATGATGCACACTCCTGCCTGGTCAGTCTGCAACATCTGACTGCAGCATCAGGCAAGGCAGTGACAAGCAGCCCACAGTAAAGAGAGCTGCTCCAGATGCAGTGTTGGGTGTAGGAGTGATCGGCTTGCAGACAGGCACTGGGAGCAGCACAAATGGGGGCTCCAATGGAAAGCCTCTGAAAACAGGAAGATGAGCTTCCATAGCAGGATGAATAAAGAAAGACTTCACATTAAATGTACCCAGTCTCCAGGAGGACACAGACCACACCCTTGTTTTAATCTGTTATTACCTCTTCCATTTTCTATTACCCTCTTAATTTTTACTACTTATTTAATTATATATACACCCATTTTAATCCCTTTGACATTTTTAAAAAATATTTTTATTACTATTATTTTTCAAAACTCTGCTTCAACTTCCTCTTATATTATGCATTATACATTGTCTTCAAACATTTATTTCCCCTTCTTTAAAATTCTTTATCTCTCTCTCTCTTTTTTCTATTTTCTAAGATGTATTAGTACATAGGCATTAGGTAGATAAACTCCTTTAGGACCACATTAGATAACTGATACTCTATAAGCCACAGTGCCAGAGAGGTAGGAGCAAGATGAAAAAGCAGTCAAACCATTCCCAAATAAAAGAACAAGAGAAATCTGCTGAAAGAACGATCAGTGTAATAGACATCAATAGCCTACTAAATCAAGATTTCAAAAAAGGGGTGATCAAATTACTGAAGGAAATAAAAGATAGTGGTCAGAGATATAAAATATGTCAAAAATGAAATGGAAGCTATAAAGAAGAGCCAAGTAGTATAGGTAAACCCGTAAACTGAGATGAGTAATGATCTAAAGGTATCTCAAAGCTGACTAGATAATGCAGAGGAATGAATTAGTGACTAAGAAGACAGGACAATAGAAAGCACAGAATCAGAACAGCTACAAGAGAAACAATGAGAAAAAAATGAAAAAAGCATAAGGGACCTATGAGAGAATAGAAAGCATGCCAATCTTGGCATGATAGAAGTCCCAGAGGGGAGGTAAGATCAAAGGGGATTGCAAAAGTGTTTGAAGAAATCATGACTGAGAACTTCCCAAACTTAAAGAAGGAATCAGATATCCAAATACAGGAAGCTCAGAGTGTCCCAAACAGGAAGAACCCAAATACACTCACACAAAGACATATAATTAAGATGGCCAGAGTCAAGGATAAAGAAATGATCCTAAAGGCAGCAAGAGAATAGCAAAGAGTGAGTTACAAGGGAATCACTATATGACTCACAGCTGATTTCACTACACAAATACTAAAGGCCAGAATGGAGTGGCAAGATTTATTCATAGTACTGAATGAAAAAAAGGTATACCCTAGAATACTTTAAATAGCAAGGTTTTCATTTATGGTAGAAGGAGACAAAAAGGATTTCACAGACAAGAAAAAGCTACAACAGTTTTGCAACACTAGACCCATGCTAAAAGAAATACTGAAAGTTCTACTCTAAAAAGAAAAGAAGCAGGATGCTACAGAAATATGAATCTCACAGCTGGAAATGTGATAACTCATTAATTATAAATAAAATAAGCACTAAATTTTAAAACAAGATATACAAATAATTGAGAGTTTGAGACGGAGGCAGGATAATGGAGAATTTACTTTTTTGGTCTTTCTTTTACAAAATTTTCCTCTCGGTAGGATGGGTTTGAGATCATGTTACTATCCGTTTAATAAAAGCAGTTATAGAAATGGTCTAAAAGACTTATATAAAAGGGTAACAACAAGACAAAAACTTATCAGAGTGTCACTAAAACTAAATAAACTTCATGATAATACAAAGTAAAATGACCAAACCATAATAGGACGATGAAAAGAACAAAGAGGAAATAACAAATCTACTGAAAAGATAAGGTCAAAATGGCAATAAACACAAACATATCATCGATTATTGTAAATGTTAATGGACTAAATGCTCCAGTCAAATGTCATAGAGTGGCAGGCTTGATAATAAAGCAAGAACCATGAATATGCTGCATACAAGAGACCCACTTCAGGGAGAAGGACACATATAGTTTGAGAGTAAAAGGATGGAAAAGGGTATTCCATACGAATGGAAAAGCCAAAAAAGTAGGTGTTGTAGTATTGATTTCAGACAAAATAGTCTTTAAACAAAGGCCATAAAGAAAGATAAAGTAGGACATTTTATAATGATTGAAGGAGTTATACAAAATGAGGATAGCACACTCATTAATACATATGCACCAAATTGAGGAGTACCTTAGTACATAAAATAATTACTAACAGATACAAAGAGGGATAGTGATGGGAATCTAATCATTGTTGTAGATTTCAACACTGCATTAACTTCACTAGAGAGATCATCGAGACAGAAAATAAATTAGGCAACAGAGAAGTTAAATAATACAATAGAAATATTACACTTGGTGGATATTTTCAGAGCATTACACACCCCACATAATAGTATATACATTCTTTTCAAGTTCACATGGGACATATTCCAGGATTCATGATGTACTTGGGCACAAAAGAATCCTCAGCAATTTTAAGAAGATAGAAATTACCTCAAGCATCTTTTCTGAACACAATGCCATGAAGCTAGAAATCAACAACAGAGAAACAAATGAGAACAAACGGAAAACATGGGGAGTTAACAATATGTTACTAAAAAACGAATGAGTCAAAGAAGAAATCAAAGCTGAAATGAAAAATTACCTTGAGACAAAGAAAATGAAAGCAAAACCACACAAAATTTATGGGACACAGCAAAAGAAGTGCTGAGAGGGGAGTTTATAGTGATACAGGCCTACCTCAAAAAAGAACAAACAGAAATAAACAATTAAACCCAATAGCAGATTGAACTAGAAAAACAAGAAGAAAAAAACCCAAATGGCAGCGGAAGGAAAGAAATCATAAATATTGCAGAGGAAATAAATAGAGATTGAAAAAACCATAAGAAAATAATCATCCATTCCAAATTGTGGTTATTTGAAAAAGTAAGTAAAATCGACAAACCTCTGGCAAAACTCAATAAGAAGAAAAGAGAGAGAGCACAAATTAGCAAAATAAGATAGGAGAATGGATAAATTACAACAAATAAATTAGAAATACAGAATATCATATGAGAATATTATGAATAGTTTATGGAAACAAACTGGATAACCAAGAGGAGGTGGACAAGTTTTTGGAAACATACTGTCCACCATGACTGAATCAAGAAGAAACTGACCCTTTGAACGAGCAGAGCACTAGAAATGAAATCAAAATAGCAATAAAAAATGTCCCTACAAATAAAAGTCCAGGACTGAATGACTTCACAGTGGAATTCTACCAAACATACAAAGAAGAACTCATACCAGGATTTCTCACACTCCTCCAGAAGATTGAAAAGGAAGGAATACACCCAAAGTCATTCTATGAAGCCACAATCACCCTGACACCACAACCAGGAAAAGACAATACCAAAAAAAATAATTATTGTCCAAAATCACTGATGAACACAGACGCCAAAATCCTCACCAAAATAGTAGCAAGCAGAATCCAACAACACAGAAAAAAGATTATACATCATGACCAAATGGGGATAATACCAGGGACACTGGGGTGGTTCAACATATGCAAATCAATCAATGTAATACAGCACAACAACAAGAGAAAGGACCAAAACCACATGATCATCTCAATAGATGCAGGAAAAGCATTTGATAAAATTCAACACCCATGTATGGTAAAAACTCTCACTAAAGTGGGCATAGAGGGAACATATCTCAGCATCATGAAAGCTATAGATAACAAACCTACAGCTAGCATAGTACTCTATGGTGAGAAAGTTAAAATCTTCCCACTAAAATCTGGGAAAAGACAACGATGCACACTATCACCACTCCAACTCAATATAAACTTGGAAGTCCTAGCATCAGCAATCAAACAAGAGAGAGAATTAAAAGGGATGCAATTTGGAAATGAAGAGGTAAAATTCTCACTATATGCAGATAATATGTTACTATATATAGAAAACCCTTAAAGAACCAAACAAAAACTACTATATCTGATCAAAGAATTCAGCAAGGTAGCAGGTTACAAGATTAAGGTTCAAAAATCAGTGGTAATTCTTTATGCTAATGATTCAGATAATACTATCGAGCTACAGTCAACATGACAGCACTGTATTTGTAGGAAAACAGACATATAGGCCAATGGAACAGAATAGAGAGCCCAGAAATGAACCCACAAACTTTTGGTCAATTAATCTTTGACAAAGGAGGCAAGAAAATACAATGGAATAGAGACAGACACTTCAGCAAATGGTGTTAGGAAAACTGGAGAGCAGCATGTAAATCAATGAAGCTAGAACACTCCCAATGGAGCTAGAACACCACACACAAAAATAAACTCAGACTGAATCAAATACTTAAACATAAGACAAGATAAAATAAACCTCCTTGAGGAAAATATAGGCAAAATACTATGTGAAATAAGTCTCAAAAATTTTCTCATAGAAGAAATAAAAGTAAGAATAAACAAATGAGACCTAATGAAACTTACAAGCTTCTGCACAGTAAAGAAACATGAAGTAAAACAAAAAGACCACCTACGGAATGGGAAAAATAATTTGCATATTAAACAGACAAAGGCTTGAACTTCAGAGCATATAAGCAGTTCATCCAACTGAATAAGAAAAAATAAACAAGCCAATGCAAAAATGGGCAGAAAACCTAAACAAGCGATTCTCCAAGGAAGACATACAAATGGTCAAAAGGCACATCAGAAAATGCTCAATATCACTGATTATCAGAGAAATGCAAATCAAAACTACAGTGAGATATCACCTCACACCAGTCAGAATGGCCTTCATTCCAAAATCCACAAATGACAAATGCTGAAGAGGCTGTGGAGAAAGGGAACAGTCCTTCACTGTTGGTTGCAATGCAGTTCGGTGCAGCCAATGTGGAAAGCAGGAGATTCCTCAAAATCCTAGGAATAGAATACCATATGACCCAGGAATCCCGCTCCTGGCCTTAAATCCAGAAGGAAATCTATTTCAGGATGACACCTGCAGCCCAATTTTCATAGCCAGCACTATTTACAATAGCCAAGACATGGAAACTGCCTAAATGTCCATCGACAGTTGACTGCATAAAAAAGAGGTGGTATATTAATACAGTGGAATACTAGTCAGCCATATAAACCATCAACATAATGCCATTTTTAGCAACAAGGATGCTCCTGGAGAAAATCAGTCTAAGTAAATTAAGACAGAAAGAGAAATAAAAATGCCATATGAGATGGCTCTAAAAAAAAAAACCAAACCAAAACAAAAAAAGCACAAATAAAAAAAGGAATAGACAGCAGACATACAATACAAAGTTTTGTTTGCCATGGGGTGTGGGGTGTGAAGAGATAGACTGGGATAGCAAAATTGTAGAATAGATAAACAGTATTGCACTGTATAGCACAGGGAAAAGTACAAAAGTTCATACAGCAGTTCAAAGACGATAAAATGGGACAACAAATGCACATATGTTCATTTTAAATGAAAAATTGTGCTCTACTCTGGAACTGGAGACAACTCGTAAAATGACTGTAAATCAATAAAAAAAGGTAAAAATGAAAAAAAATTATCCTAAATATTACAGGGGTAAATATAAATTATAGAGAATAAAAATCTATTCAAAAGAGTAATAGAACCAAGATTTTGTTTTATGTTTTCTTTTGAGATAAGCAAATTAATAAACCTCTAGCCAGGTGCATCATGAAGAAAAGGTAGATGATCCAAAGAAATAAATTAAGAAATAAAAGAAGAGAAATAACAATTGTTACCTCAGGTATACAAAAAAGGGATCATTTTGTCAAAAATTACACGCATAAAAACTGGACAACTTAGAAGAAATAGACAAATGTCTAGAAGGAGACAGAGATTAGGAGAAACAAATAATTTGAACAATCTGTGTGCTACAAGAAAGATAGAATCTGCATTTAAAAAAATCAATGAATAGAAGTGCAGATTTAAACAACTCCCAGGGAGAACTGTACAAAAATACAAATCAAAACTTATACTCTTCAAACTATTCAAACTTAGTAAAGATGTGGGAAACTCCCAAATTAATTCTATGAAGCTTTCATCACCCTGATATCAAAACCAACATAAAAATAATGGGCAAATGCAATTTCAAGCCATTATATTTGATAGAATTACATGCAAAAATTCTACAAAATATTATTAGCAAACTAAATCCAGCAATACATACACCATGATGTACTTGGATTCATTGCAGGGTCAGAAGAGACGTTCAACATTTACAAATCAATCAGTTTGATACACCAAATTGACAAAAGAAAAAGAGAAAAAGAAATGGTCATCCCAATAAATCCATAAAAAGCATTTCATAAAATTCGACTTTTATTCATTAAGACAGCAAATACAGTAACAACAACAACAGCAACATCAGCAACAATGACAGAAAACTCTTAGCAATGTAGGATTCAGGAAATATATCTCAACATAACTAAAGTCATTAATTACAGACCCACAGACAACATAATATGCAAAAGTGAAAAACTGAAAGCCAAATTAAGGAATAAGACAAGGATGTCCACTCTTACAATTTCTATTAAACACAGTATGGGAAGTTCTAGCAACGGCAATTGGACAAGACAAAAAGCTATTCAAGTTGGATTGAATGAAGTAAAACTTTTATTATTTTAGATGACATAATAATTTATATAGTGATCCCTAAAGATTCTCCAAACTAAAAGAACCAAAACTAATAAACACATTTAGCAAAGCAGCATGATTCATGATTAATATACAAAAACTGTCACATTTCTTTACACTAAAAATTAAATATTCCATAATTTTATAAGATCCATATGAAATCAGAACAAAAAATGAAAAACCTATAAAAAAATAATAAAATGAAGATAAAGAAATTTGAAGTGGATGCAAAGAAATGGAAAGAAAACTCAAGGTCTTAGTTAAGAGGAATAAATATTGTTTAAATATACATACTACAAAAGTTGTCTACAGATATAAAGTGATTCAGATCGAGCTGCATGTTATTTTCCACAGAACTAAAAACAGTCCTATGATTTGTATGGAAATGCAAAAGAACAAGAACTGCAAAAGTAACAATGAGGTAAAAGAACAAAGTTGGAGGCATAACCCATAACTCTCCCAGATCTCAGACTATATTAAAAAATACAGTAATCAAAACAGCACAATGCTGGAAAACAAATAAACATCTATATCACTAGAATGGAACACAGAGGCAGAAATAAGACATCACACCTATGGTCAACTAAACTATGACAAAGGAAACAAATATATACAATGCCTTTAAGACATTCTTCAGTAAGTGCTGTTGAGAAAGCTAGACAGCTACATGTTAATCAATGAAATTAGAACATTCCCTCACACTGTACAAAAATAAACTCAAAATTATTTATATATCTGAATCTAATGCATGACAAAATAAAACTCCTGGAAACTAACATAAGCAAAACAAGACATATATTGAAGTAAAATTTTCTTATGTCACTCTCCCAAGCTGAAAACTTTAAAAACAAAATAAACAAATAGGACCTAATTAAATTTAAAAGCTTCTAAGTAGCAAAATATATAAAATGAAAAGATGAACTTCCAAATGGGAGAAAACATTAGGAAACAATGCAATCAACAAGAGGCTAATTTCTGAAATACACACATCTTTCATACAACTCCATTTCAAAACTCTACAAACAACTCAGACAGAAAATGAGCAGAAGACATTTCTGTAAAGAAGACACACAGATGACAAACAGGAAAAGTAAAACATGCTCACATTGCTAATCACTATACAAAGCGAAGACAAAAATAACATAATATTTTACCTCACACTACAGAGAAGGCCTGTCATCAAAATGTCTTCAAATAATAAAGAATGAGGTGGTTGTGGAGAAAAAGGGACTCTCCAACGCTGTTGGTGGGAATGAAAATTGGTGCAACCACTTTGGGAACAGTATGGGAATTCCTTTACATAATAAAAATAGACCTATCATGTGGCACAGCAATCACACTCCTGGGCATATAAAACATAAAACCTGAAAACAAAGAATCCTAGGGTAAAATATAAGAATTAAACTGTGACATTGGATTTAATATGATTCTTCATATGTCTCCTCTGGCAAGGGAAGCAGAAACAAAACTAACAAAATACGATTGTATCACTCTAAACAGATTTACACTACAGAAGAAATGATCAATAAAATGAGAACTCAACAAACACAATGGGAGAATATATATGCAAGTAATAATTTCCAATCTAGTGTTAATATCCAAAATTTATGGCAAACCCTTACCCCACAGCAACAACAAAAATACCAAATGAACCAACTAAAAAAAGTCCATAGGAACTGAAGAGATAGATCTGAATCAATTTTCTGTAGAAAACATACAGTTGACGAAATGACACATGAAATTATGTTCAGAGATATAAATTATTAGGAAAGTCATATACCAAAAGTGAGACAAGACCACACACTTGCCAGAAGGCTCTCATCAAAAAGAAAATAGATGATAGTGAGATTGTGGAAAAAAGATACCCCATGGACACTGTTGATAGGAATGCAAAATATTGATTCCATTGCATATATGCATCAAATTTTCTCCATAAATTTTTCTGTCAAGGGATGTTGGGTTAGTAGGCCCCTGTCTGAAGGCTCTAAAAAATAAGCCCTTGGGCTGAACTGTTAAAAAAGCTGTGAGGAATGTCACATATCCAGGCTGGATAATAAATTGCCTAATCAATGCATCCAGTATGGATGGCTATATAGCCTATGCTGTGTAAGTTCCTCATAGAAGGACAACCTAAGACAGGCACAGCCGGCTGGATAAGAGATGGCCTACTTAATGAAGTTCCGTGATGAACTTTAAAACAATCCTTGATCATTTAACATCCTGTGCTTACTGAAGGAGCATGGGGACATAAATAGCTTAAGATTATTAACATTGTTATAACTAAGATGATATGTGAGGCATTGTGCATGTCCTATATAAACCCTTCTTCTAAGAATCAATAAACAGTGAACTGCTCCACTTTTGTCCACACAGTGTTTGTGTGTATATGATATCGTGCCACTGATAGGGTAAATTTAATTTGTTGGAAGTAACTTAAAAGAATGTTGCATTATATACAATGTTTTTTCTGCACTTATTGAGATGATTATTGAGTTTTATTTCTCATTCTATAAGTGTGGCATATCACCTTTATTGATTTGAATATTTTCCAGTATCCTTAAACCCAGGGATAAATCCCTTTACTCATGTATGTGTATTACACATTAAATGTGTTGTTGAATTCATTTTGTTTTTGTTTTGTTGAGAATTTTGTCACATATGTTCATCAGGGATAATATTCTATATTTTGCATATAATGTCCTTTCTAGCATTGTTATGCAAATAATACTGGCTTCATAAATCATGTTTCGATTCTTTCACACCCTTCAAATTCTTGGAAGAATTGTGGAAGAATTGGTGAAAAATTGTTTTCAAATGTATCGCAGAATTCACCAGTAAAGTCATCTTGTAAATATTTTCTTGTTTGGGAAGTTTGGATTATTGATTTACTCATGCACACTTTTGCTCTATTTAACTTTCTTAATTCTTCTTGATTCAGTATTGGAAGACATATGTTACTGGAAATTTGTCTTTTGTTCAAAGTCATTCAAATCTTTGGCTTGTGGTAATTTCTTATGATGCTTTGCATCTCTACAAAATCAGTGTTTATATCTTCTCTTTTATTTCTGATTTTATTTGAGTCTTATTTTCTAAGTCAACCTAAACGTTTGTCCACTTTATGTTTACAGACTTAGGTTTTTTTTTATCTTTTCAATTATTTCTCTTATTTGCCTTACTCTGATTCATTCAATTTTATTCTTTATTCTTTCTGTTTTCTCCTAGATTCTTGAGGTGTAAAGATAAGTAGTGTGAATTATTGTATTTCATTTATTATTAAATATTTTCTATTTAGATACTATTTATTTATTTATTTATTTACATATTTATTCATTTATTTATCATTCAATTATTGCCATTTACAATGTGTCAATCTGTGGGGTATAGCACAGTTTTCCCGTGCATGCAAACATTTGTGTGCATATTAAAGGTTTCTTCACGTTATTTAAGTTACTACCCTGTGTCATACGAAAGAAATTTTGAAAAAAATCTTATTTTATATATAGTGGATAACATGTATAAATATACAGCTCCCAAATATATCCTCTCACTGCCCCTTTCTGCAGTAATCATAAAATTGTTCAGTAAATCTGCATGTGTGCTTCAGTTTTGTAGGTGAAATCACTGTGTTCTCATCCAAAATTTTTTTAAGTTTCCACATATGTCATGTAATGTATTATTTTCCTTTCTCTTTCTGGCTTACTTCAATTAGAATGACACTTATTGGGGACATACATTTTGCTGCAAATGCCATTGTTTTTTCATTTTTTATTGCAGAATAGTATTACATTGTGTAAATATGGCATAACTTCTGATTACTGTCATCTGTTGTTGGACAACTAGGTTGCTTCCATGTCATGGCTGTTGTATATAGCACTGCTGAGAACATTGGGGTGCAGGTGTCTTTTTGAATTAGAGTTCTCTTTGATATATACCCAGAAGTGGGACTGCTGGATTGTATGTTAAGTCTATTTTTATTCTTTTGAGGAATCCCCATCCTGGATTCCACAATGACTGCACGAATCTACATTCCTTCCATCAGTGTAGGAGGGTTCAAATTCTCCACACCTTCCCAAGCATTTATTGTTTGTGAACTTTTGAATAATGTCCATTGTGATTATTATGAGGTGATACTTCATTATAGTTTTGAATTGCCCTTCTCTGATAATGATAGTGAGCAATTTTTTTTTTCATGTATCTGTGTGGCATTTGTATGTCTCTATTGGAGAATTGCTTGTTTAGGGCTCCTGCCCATTTTCAGATTGGGTTTCTTGCTTTTTATATTATTATTTTTAGGTGGTATGAAGTCTTTATATTTTGGAAATTTAGCCTTTGTCAGTTGCATCACTTCTAAATATTTTCTTTAATCGTGTAGGTTGTCATTTTGCTTTGTTTATGGTTCCCTTTGCTGTGCAAAAGCTTATAAGTTTAATTAGGTCCCATTTATTAATTTTGCTCTTACATCCATTACCTGGGTAGGCTGTTCTAGGAGATCATTGCTGAGATTTATGTCAGAGTGTTTTGCCTATGTTTTCTTCTAGGAGATTTACTGTGTCTTGACTTACATTTAAGTCTACAAGCCATTTTGAGTTTATTCTTGTGTATGGAGTGAAGGAGTGTTCTAACTCCATTGCTCTGCATGCTGCTATCCAGAATTCCCAACACCAGTTGGTGAAGATATCACCTTTTCTCTGTCATATTCCTGGATACTCTGTTAAAGATTAATAAAACATAGGCCTGTAGATTTATTCCTAGTCCCTGTATTCTGTTCCATTTGTCCACATGCCTGTGTCTGTACCAATATAATATAGTTTTGATTATTGTATCTCAGCAATAGTTTGTGGAGATCTGGTGGTTTATTTCTCCAGCCTCTTTTTTTTTCTTGAATATTGCTTTGGAAATTATGGATCTTTTATGACCCTGTGTAAATCTTTGGATCATTTGTTTCAGGCCTAAAAAGAAATGTTCTGCATAATTTGATAGGAAATCACATTAAGTCTGTAGATTGCCTTTGGCAGTATGGCCATTTTAACAATGTTGTTTCTTCCATTACAAGTCCATTGGGTACCTTTTCAATTCTTCAAATCTTTTTTGATTTCCACAATCAATGTTTTCTAGTTGTCCATGAATAAGTTATTTACCTCCTTGGTCAGATATATTCTTAAGCATTTAATAGTTTTGGGTGCACTTATAAAAGTGTTTGTTTCTATACTTTGTTTCCCTGTTGATTTTTTGGTAGTGTAAAGAAATGCAATTTGTTTTTGTACATTACTCTGAGTACCTTGCCCAGTTCCTTTTTTAGCCTAAGTAATTTTTTGTGAAGCTTTTACAGTTTTCTCTATATAGGGTCATGTCTGCATATCGTGGCAATTTTACCTCTTCATTTCCAGTCTGAATCCTTTTATTTCTTTTTCTTGCCTGATCATTGTGGCTAGGTCTTCCAAGACTATATTGAGTTGAAATTGTGAGAATGGGCAACCTTGTCTTGTCTCAGGTTTTTATGGGAAGGGTTTCAGTTTTTCACTATTGAGTATTTTGCTGGCTATATATTTGTCATAAATAGCTTTCATAATGTTGAGATATGGTCCCTCTATGCCCACTGTGATAAGAGCTTTTATTGCAAAAAGGTGTTAAATATTATTAAATGCTTTTTCTGTATCTACTGAGATGTTCATGTGGTTTTTTGTCCTCTGTTTTGTTGATATGGTGTATCACAATTGATTGATTGATTTGCATATGTTGAACCATCCTTGTGTTCCTGATATGCACCTAACTTGTCCATGGAGTATAATCTTTTTTTGCATGCTGTTCGATTCTCTTTGTTAATAATTTCTTAAAGACTTTTACATCTATGTTTATCAAGGATATTGGCCTATAGTTTTCTTTTGAGGTATTGTCTTTGTCTGGTTTTGGCATCAGTTTGATGTTGGCCTTATGGTGTGAGATAGGGAGTACTCTCTCCATATCAATCTTTTGGAAGAGTTTGAGGAGGACTGGTATGGATTTTTCCTTGAATGTTTGGTCAAATTCCCCAGTGAAGCTATTTGTGTCTGAATGTTTGCTTGCAGAGATTTTTTATTTTATTGATAATTCTATTCCATTTCTTGTGATCTTTCTGTTCAAATGGTCAATTTCTTCTTGATGCAAAAATGTTGGGCTAATATTTCCAGAAACTTCTCAATGTCTTCTTGGTTATCCAGTTTGTTTCCATACAGTTGCTCATGGTATTCTCTTATGATATTATGCAAATTTGTTGTGCTCTTTGTAATTTCTCCAATTTCATTTCTTATGTTATTTGTGTTCCCCCTTTTATCTTGTTGGTGAGCCTGTCCAGAGATTTGTCAATTATGTTTACTATTTCAAAAAATTGTTGATAGATTTTTTCTATTTTTAATCTCTATTTCAATTCTTTCTTCCTTGATCTTTATTATTTCCCTCTTTCTGCTTACTTTTGGATTTGTTTGTTCTACTTTTCATGATAGTTTACAAAGAACGTTAGATTATTTTTTTGGAAATTGCTCTTCTTATATAAGGAGGGCCTTGTCACTATGAAATTCCCTCTTAAACCTGTTTTAACGGTATTCAATTGACTTTGTGTAGTGTTTTGCCATATTTCACAAGATATTTTTAATTTATTCTTTTAAATCTTCACCTCCCTCCCTTGTTTTAGTAGCATGTTTTTTAATCTACATACTGTCATTTTTTCTCCCTGTTTTTCTTTCATTGATTTCTAGTTTCATGTTTTTATACTCAGAAAGATGCTTGAAATAATTTTTATCTTCTTAAATTTGTTGAGGCTTCTTCTGTGCCTGATTACATAATCTTTCCTAGAAAATGTCCCATGTGCACTGGAAAAGAATATATAATCTGTTTTGGGGACAAGTACTGTTTTGAAAATATCAACCAACTCCAATTATTTTATTGCATCTTTCAGTGTCTTTGTTCCCTTATTAATTTTCTGTCTGAAAGACCAATCTAGTGATGGTAATGGGGAGTTATAATCTCCTACTGTGATTGTGCTCCCATCGATTTCTTCCTTTTCATCTATTAGTGTTTGCTTTATGTATTTAGGTGCTCTAATATTGAGTGCATATATATTAATGAGTATAATATCCTAATTGTGTGTTGCTCCTTTAATCATTATATCATGTCCTTGTTTATCTTTCTCTATGGCCTTTCTTGTAAAGTCTATTTTGAGTGAAGTCAGTACTGCTAGCCCTGCATTCTTGTCATGTCCATTTGCATGGTATATATTTTTCCATCTTCTGACATTCAAATGATATTTGTTCCTCTTACTAAAGTGGGTCTCTTGTATGCTTCATAATGTAGGGTCTTGTTATATTATCCCATATGACAATATATAACTTTTGATTGAAGCACTAAGTCCATTAACATTTGTTATAATTATTGATAGACTGCTGTTTATTTAAATTTTGAACTTCATTTTCCAGTTGACTTGGTATATCTTTTTTGTTCATTTCTCTTTCTTTTTGTGGCTTGATATGTTTTCTTTTTTATTATCTTGGTTTCTTTTTTGCTTTGTGAATTAATTGTAAACTTTTGACTTAAGGTTACCCTGTTTTGTATGTATATTGACCCGTTATTATATCATTTTGTTTTTACTGATAAGAATCCAAATTCTAACCCATCATACAGAGAACAGAAACAAGAAGAAAATACTCTGTATTGCCTGTTTCACTCTCTGATATTTAAAAATTTTGATGTCCTGTTTTACATCATGTTTATCCTATTGTAAGTCATTGTAGCTATTGCCTAAGTATGCCTTTCTCCTTTCTATAGAATCCTGCTTTTTTTTTTAGAGTAGATCTTTCATTATTTCTTTCTCTGTTGCTAAATTATTTTAGAATTTGCTTGTGTGGAATTTATTTATCTCTCCTTCTATTCTAAAGGATAGCCTTGCTTGATAAATTATCTTAGATTACAGCTTTCTTTCATTCAGGACTTGAATATGTTTTGCCACTGCCTTCTGTTTGTTGTATTTGTGTAGGACAGATGTTTACAAATATAATATATATAATAATATATATATGTAAAGAATACCTAGTAATGAAGTTAACAAATTAGGAGAAAATCTATTAGTTAAAAAATAGAAAACATGGATGGAGGAAATTAAAAATGATCCAAAAAAGTGAAAAGATCTCTTATGTTAATGATGTGAAACAATGTGGTTGAAACAACCATACTACTCAAAGGAATCTACATTTAGTGTGATTCATGTCAAAATACCCATTAGATATTTCCATTTAATACAAAAGATAATTTCATAATTTATATGTAACAACTAAGATCATGAGTTGCATAAATAATCTTGAAAAAGTTTATTAAATCTAATGGTGTAAATTTCTCTGATGTTTAACAGTCGTACAAAGCTTTAGTAATTTTAACAGCATGATACTGGCTCAAAAACAGACACCAATCAATAGAAGAGGATAGAGCAACCAGATATAATCCCTCACACCTTTGATCAATTAACCCATGAAAATGGAAGCAAGAGTATAAAATGTAGAAAAGACATACTCCTCATTAAGTAGTGCTGGAGAGATTGAACATGTAAAAGACAGAATAGAATAATTCCTCAAATTGTATACAATCCATAAGCACAAAATATCTTTCTATTTATTTTGTTTACTTATATTTCTTTCACCTGTAATTTATACATCTATGATTTGATCTTTTATTTCATTATCAAATGTATTCCTATTTTATTCTTTTTGTTATAAATATACACACAATTGTTTTCCTAAATTCTCTTTCTGATAATGTGTTGTTACTTTTTAAAAAGGCAACGGATATTTGTACATCGATTTTGAATTCTGCAAGTTTACTAAGTTTGTTCATTATTTCTAATGGTCAATGGAGGAGTCTATGGAGTTTTCCATCTATGTATAATTATGTCATCTGTAAAAATTTTACTGCTGTTTTACAAGTTGGATGCCTTTTTATTTTTTCTTGAGTAGTTGTTCTGGCTAGGACTTCTAGTAGTTTTATTTAGGACTTGTGAGAATGAGCTACTTTCTCTTATTACTGGACCAGAGGAAAACCTTCCTGTATGTTAACATTGAACTTGATGTTAGTCATGGGTTTTTCATGTATGGCTTTTATTATGTTTAGTTACATTTTATCTGAAGAGAATTTGTTAAGAATATTTTTATAAAAAGGATATGATGAGATCTGTCAATAATTTTCCTACATTTATTGAGATTTTTAAATTTGAATTCTCTGTTTTTTAAGGGATGGCACCACATATATTGATTTGCGTACTTTATATAATATTTATGAATCAGGACTAAATCAAACAACTATTGTTTATAATACTTAAAATATGCAATGAATTCAGGTTGCTAAAATTTGTTTAGAATGGAATTTACAGATATTGAAGGAAAAATTTACATTTGTAGCTTGAGTGTACATTTATTTAATTAAAATTCTATCAATCATTTTGAATTTGGCTTATGTTTAATGGAATTTATTTCTAAATAAAGAATAAGAGTTTTGGTAGAACTTGTGTTACTACAGTTTACTGATACACAACATAGCTTTTATTTACAATTAGTGAACAAAACTCTTGCCTTAAAATACCGCATTTTACTAACAATGGCAACTGTTTCAGGACTGAAAAAACATAATGCTTCCTAAAATGCATTACCTAGACTTTTCCACCCCAACTGGCATATACTGATTTTTTTTGTTTTTTGATTGTTTATTTGCCCCTTAATTGAGTCACTGCTTATTAAACCCAGGATCTTGTGCATAAGTTTATTTACCAACATCATTTTGGAACACTTAACAGAAGCCACAAGAGAATGGATTATAAAGATGAAAAGAAAATTTATTCCTTCTCTAGGGACTGATAAACCTCTGAGTGAAAGAATAGCAAAAATAAACTTTTGTAAGTATACTATAAGATTTTCTGTTTTGTAATTTTAAAGAAGAATATTAAATTTCATTTCTTTTATTATAGCACTCAAATACGATTTAAAAAAAATTGCCACATTTGGGATTTCTTAGATTTGATCCATTATTTTAATCTAATTTTATATCATAAATATTTACCATTTATTTATAAACATACCAGATAAACTGATATTTATTCTGCTGATGTTTTGAAGATAGAGCTACTGATTTTAAAGTACACAGAAAAATACCTACTTCCATTTCCAAATCAAAGTAAGTTTCGCATTAATTACAAATGATAATGAAATTGTTATATATTTTCTTTACATGTTTTACACATATTTCACATTAAATTCAAAAACTTTAAAATTATTTAATATATTTTGTGTATTATATATACTCTGTTCACCCATCTGGCATAAATTTGTGTAAAAAAGGATGGAGATTGGTTTTATTTCATAGACCTCAAAATTAAATTATTAAAAAGATTTTGTGGGGATAATATTTGCAGATCACACTATAAAAATTAACATCTTATGTTTCATTTTAACTGGATTAATGAGAAGTAAGCATTGGCTGATTGTTACCCTTGAGTTGCTAGGAGACCAGGCGTTTTGTGATGTCACAGCTACTCAGGTTGAGAACCATTTTGATGGCCTAGCAGTTTATCTGTGCAGGCCTGCCAAAGCAGCATTGGAAACTGCAGTGCTCAAAATCATGCAGATTTGAAAGTAGCTGTAGAAAAAGTTATATGAGATGACACATGTTTCTCAGAATTTGAAGATGTGTCTAATAAAGTTGGACGAACTGGTTCAGGAATCTGCGGCAGATCTCTATTGTGTAACAAAACATTCTCTGGGGACTTGGACTTGAGGTCTATGATTGAAGAAAATGCTTTTTAGAATTTGTTTGAAGAATCCTTGATAAAAAGACTATGTTACACACATTGTGTCTGAAAAAGATGAAAATAATAATTTTCGTTGTCTGACATTTCCAAGTAAACTCTGAAAAATGGCTGGGAGTGACCAACTTAAATCCATCTGGTGGGACGATAATGGAACTTCCATAGTGATTGATGAAGATGTCTTTAAGAAGGAAGTTTTGGAAAGAAAGGCCCCTTTCAGTATATTTGAAACTGGAAGTATGAAAAGCTTAGTTACACAGCTTAACCATTATGGTTTTAGTAAATTACGGCAAAATTTTCAAATGTCTGCTTGTCTAGCAGACTTCCTGGCAGAAGAAAAAATGACTCTGTTTTAAGCAAGGTATTTAGAAATTTTAGTTACTACTTGGTAACTTACATATAAAATTTTATTTTGTACATCAATCTATGGAAATATAAATGTAAAGATAGATTTTGAATATTGTATAAAAGTACTAATGTTAAAATATTTTTTCTAAAAAAAGGACAGTGACTTAAGTATTCAAGATTATGAGAAACATTTCTTGCAACTATGAATCTTATCAGAAATCAAAATAAATGTATTAAAGCTGCTTTTGAGAAGTGGCATTCACCATTACTTCAAATGTTAACATCTTAAATCTGATGACGATACTGTTTAAATGTTTGTTTTCCAAATAAGGAACTTCAAAGTATCGTTAGTAATGTTCATATTTCCATGATATTATCTTTGCGTGGTAAACGTGAAATCTGAGGGTTTTATTATGCTTATTGTAGTGCTGTATTTTGTTTTAAAATATTACTAAAAGCTTTCTCTTTGGTTGTAGCTGCAGTTCTATCATAATACAAATTCTAAACGAGGCTTACCCCAGGTTTTAGTGAGAATAATAAGAAAAGTTGGGATTAAATATGCCTCTCTGGTATCTTCATTGGCTGAACATTTCAACAAGAAGCAATTTAAAGCAGAGGGTAATGTGGATAATCATATTTCTTGTTTTGTGGCTGACAGAAGTGGAGAAAGTGCATTTTTCCCTTCTGCAAATTTAAACATTCCTCTAATAAGAAAGCCCTCTACTAGCCACATAATTGGTGATAAAACTATCCCGATCAGAGGTGATTTTTCTCCTACATCATCAATGTCAGTTAGACCACCAGAACAAATTGCAGTGGAACAACGTGCTATTTTAAATGAGTTGACCACAGTCCACAGGCATACCAAAGTAGCTACACTGAAGCAAATGGCCGTGTTGTGAATCTCATTACAACTACAACTTCTACTTCTCAGTACAGCATCTTGTCTCCCATAAAGAGCAATTATTTTGGACTGATGGTGGAGCCTTCTACTTTTCCAAATAGATTTCACAACATATCTGTCAATGAAGGTATTTTTCTAAACTTCAACCAGGTAGAAACCCACGGTTCCAGTGCCAGTGATAGCTGATACATCAGCTACCTCTCTTCCAAGGCCAAATCATCAGCCTCTTCAGTTTATGAACGTCATCCTATTACAACTGATCTAGAGGACTACCCGATTATGCAGGATAACAGAGATTAAAATTGATGTTGGCAAATGTCGACAAATATATGCAATTTTCTTATTTGAACAATAAACATAGATGTGTAACTGTAATTTCCTTATATTTTTTTAAATAGAATTAAGAGTTAAACAGGAGACTAAGTTAACATTTAAAGAAAAAAAAGATATTGGATTGATATGATCATTTGATGGAACAATATGGGAGTAAATTTAAATAATTTCTTGTAAGGAAGAAGGCAAAATGGAAGAATGTGGAAAAAGACTAAAACATGGATAGAGGGAAAAGTACTAAGAGGTTTTTGGTTCATCATGGAAAGTATAAAAAGCATTAAGTTAGAATAGATTGGAACAGGAGATAAATGCAGAAACCGGCCCAGGGGTCATGGTCTCTATTATGTCATCCCTGGAATCATAAAAGTCACATGATATAGACTCAGATGGCACATTCAGCATGTGGTAGAATTTAAGATGTAATTTTATCTATGGTCTTCTTTGTGCTGTTATCAAAGCATTCCAATTGGTGCTTTCATTTCCTACCCTTAAGTGTCTACACTATATTTTGTAGTCAACACATTATGTTGCTTTTATGTCCCAGCCAAAGACAAGCTTACGTCCTCAGGGAGGCACTTAATGCCTTTCCAACTCTAAGAGCACAAACTCAACTTTGTTTAGTCATTTCTTTATAAATCTGGCATCTGACTACCTTGGAATATCTTTATGTTTCACTGTATCTGGAGATACATCCAGGCAAATGCTTGTCAACAATGTTAGCCCCAAACTCACCACTTTTACTCCAGCTCATCCTTGGACTTTGGGTGTCCTCCTTTTACCTACTTAGATTTTCCCAGTCTCAGAACAGAAACCACCTCCTCCAGATATTTTCTGTCTATCCCCCTTTGCTTGTCTAACTTGGATACCAGCACAGTATCACAGCACATGCCACAGGATGCATTTTAGTATTTAGTGAAAAAAATACATGTTGACTTTAAGCAAATTCTACTTTCCTGAAACAACAAAACTCTCATGGTTTTCAAACTATTTCGTTATGCTCTTTACTATTCACCACATACTAGCTCTTTTCATAGCCCAAGGACTAGTCAAACAAGACAGTAAGTGGAGGTAGGTACAGGAGACAAAGTATTATTTTTTTCTTTATTCATGCCTCCAGAGGCCTAAAGCATTCCATTCTCATTTGCTGGAATTTTTCCTGTCTCTTCATCACCCTCTCACCCCAAAATAGCTGATTCTCTTCCCCATACCAATAACTATACTGCCTTCTAATTAATTTACTTCTTAGAATCAGAATTTTGTCCAGAAGAGACTGCCAGTGCAAACATTTAATGTAGGTTTATACAACCCACATAACTTTTGCCCATTCTAACATTCACAGTGGAAATAATTAAGGGGTACTAGCCCGTTGGTTGGGGTGGTAATATTCAGTAACCAAATTGCAATGTAAAATATGTGGACTAGAAGGAGGTGAGGGCTGTAGAATTAAAAATTTGTCCAACTGCAAGAATACCAAATTTCTGCAGATATTAGGAAACAAGAAATATTCATGGAAGTCTTTGAAAATTTCCCATTAATTTAAAATAAAAGGTGAA